>NW_008688636.1:0-28665 GCF_000695815.1 Acanthisitta chloris | reverse complement strand
AATGCAGTTTTGAGTTAGCCCAGATGGAAGGATCTGAGCTGACTGTACAGGTTGCTCACAAACAAGGCAGGGAGATCAGAAAATCAGATCATCTACAGTCTTCCACACAATTTGATGAAATAAATTAATTTGGAGTTGGCATGGAAGAAGGGTGTGCTAGGAGGCTGTTAGTTCCTCTTCTGCTGTCTTGAGCAGTCAGGAAGAAGCCAGTGAAATAAATTATCCCAAGCCTAGCTAATTATTTGGGGGTTACCAATCAAACAGAATTTTAGGGCTGTGCTAAGCCTGGTCCCTAACCATGACTGTGAGATGGTCTAAAAGCAGGAGAGATAGACTGCAGAGAGTTGGAAGCTACAAAGTTAGGAGTGGCTAATTCTGGACATGATAATATTTGAGAATTCAATGAAGATGATATTTCTTGCAGTAGCTGCAGGTTGCAGTGTTTCTGCAGTAGAACACATCTCCTACTAACTCTAAAAGGAATTTAGAAAAAATCATGCTCTGACTTATTAACCTCAAATCAGAGGCTTGGAATGGATTGCAGAAATGCATTCATTTGGGTGTATTATGATATTTAAGACTGGAATATATTTGATAGCTCTCTCTCATGACAAAGTAGCCAGGAAAATCCTACTTTTTACTGTGGTAATTCCACTACAAGTGTGCACACAACATTTAGAAAAATATCTTGCTAATGACTTGGCTGCAACAGATTTAGTATCTTATTTCTCTTAGCTGGACAGTCAGAAACTTAACTCTTAATAAGCAATTTATAGGGGCCTATGGTGGATTACCATAATAAGAGACAGAACCACTCATAATTAAAACACTATTGTCCACAGAGGAAAAAAAATACAGTTGTGCCTTGTCACAGTTATCAAATAAACACTTTTTTCATATGCTCCCAGGTTTTCTGTTTGGGATGTTTTATATCTTCCTGAGTGTTCAAGATTACTGATGTGTTTTACATTGTTTATACTAGACTAAAAAACAGAGCTACTTTAGTTTGAATACATCAAAGTCAGTGTTCTAATCTACTCAAACTGACTTTGGCAGACAACAAAAGAGGACTAAACAGTACACACACACACACACACACACACACATCCCCCTCCTGCCTTTGCTATCCACTTAAAAGAAAAAAAAGGTAGTAGTTCACTGTTGCTTACTCCCTATTCTTGCATTTCTATTGAGCTAAGCTGGTATCTGCCATTGGAGAAACACAGTTGAGACCTGTACAACACATGCTTAAATTTAACACATTCCCATGGCAGTAATGAACAAAGCAGTCCTTCCCTTCAGGAAAATCCTGGACTAGCATTCCCCAGGTCCCTGAGCAGTATAGAATTTAGAAGAAAAACAGGAAACACATGTGGAAACCAGATATAACTGACCAAACTTAACTATTAAAGTAGCCCAGCCAGTAGCTTTTAAATGAATAATCACATCTATATTATGCCTAACTGACCCTTCCCTCCCCCACCAGCTATTCATACTAAAACATTTAGGCTAGGTATATTTATGAACTTAAATATGCAGAGGAAAAAAACAGGACCTAGTGAAGTATTTACATACATCTTATACTATGAGAGTTTATAATTTTTCCATGCATTTTTGAAAAAGGAATCAATATAACCAGTGCAAAGTTAAACAAATACTAAATTTTTGATTGGTAAAAGTTTTCACACATAGGTAGCTAGTGTTCATCTCTCATTATGTATGCATATATATACATATATATGTATATGATCTCAGATATATATATTCCTGTTCAGAAGTTAATCAAAGTAACAAGGCAATATTTTTTTTCAGTGATGGAAAAATTAGTCATAGCCATAACAATTAGTGTTCTGAGTTTTTTTCCAAATCTACCTTATTCTACCATGATCTCTGATTTTTGAAAAGCTCTAAAATGATCTATGTTATCTTTGGTTTCTGGATCCCAAAAAGCATCTCACAAATGAAGATGGGACATTTTTATTGACCTCAAAACCAAGTTGTATAGATATTAGATGTAACACGATGTTGAAAATAAAAGATTTTGTAAGTATAAAAACTCTCAGCGCAAAAGATGTAAGTGATGATAACATGAATCAGACTGTGCACATGAGCTGAGCTCATTTTCACATAAATATTGCTTTTCCATGTGTGCTTAATGAAACATCAGGAAAAACTTTCAGGCTTTTAATATTTTCATCTATAAAACACAGAGGGACTCTCAACAAAAATGTTGTTTCTCTGGAGCTCTGCTGCCAAGACCTTCAATATACAATGATCTTGCAACCTTCTTCCTGTGACAAGCAACCCGTAGCATACTTAGATTCATATCCAGCCTTTTAGGAAAATCAAATTCATTCCTTTGGGTACTCAGAAGACTTATCTTCCTTCAGAAGGGCTGAGCTCAATAAATAGTTCTAAACAAACAAAATTTTAATAAAGTGGGACAAGAATGAACAATGTTTATAATAACCCCTGATAGACAAGCAACCCTTGTTTTCTCAAAATACAAAAATAATAGTTCAAGTAAATGCCTTTGCAGAGTGACCTCTGTGGAAGCTGGAGCCCCACTGCTTTCTGCCATTACTTCTCAAAGATGAGTTTGAAATCACTTCTGGGTATTGAACTGAGGAGCTCAACTCAATTTATGTTGCTCTCTGCTAGCAACTTTTCCCACTATTTATTCTAGACCAATTTCAGTTTCTCTGCATAAATATGGTCACTAAAAGTTCTTGTTATATTTTCTAAATATATTTATTTCATCCAAAAGCTTCAAGACATGTCAGTAGAACAAGTCAGTCCAGGCCCATTGGGCACTGCTGTCCCTATTACCCCTCAAAAAAGGTACTGGGAGACAGAAATGCCCTAAAATGTTGAACAATGTGTATGACTGACCTCTGACTCATTCCACTGGGTTTGTCCTAACTTCCCAAGAGAAACTGAATATACATGGAAACCTCCAGTCCTCCATCCCTGTGTGCCTCTCTAGAGTGGCTTCACCACTGTTTTAAATTCACTTGTGTATGTTTTTTGGAGTCTTACTGAAATTATCAGAGCTCTGTAGATGTGCAGGTGTGTACCAACAAGCTTATTACCTGCTAGCTATATAAAGTGAGTAATATAATCAACAAAGCCAGACATTACCTCAATTTCTTCTGCAGTGCTTATTATCCCTCCCTGAGTGAAATATTCTGCCTTCTGAACCTCCTTCTTCCAGTGTCCTTTGCCAGGTGGTTAATATATTTTTACTCAGAATGAATGTCTTAGCAAATATATCTGTCCTAGAATTGCCCATATCACAAAGACTTGCCATCACTGGAAGCAGATGTCTGTGGCACTGCTTAATCACGGTAAGGATGAGCTGTTGTTAACCAGAAGCACAGCAGGCTCTAAGAAGGAGGAAAATGAAACATGAATTTTGACAAGAGCTGCCCAAATTTTAAATTACATTCTGCCTAACCATATGGATTTGGAGTGGAGGAAGGGTTAAACACATAATTTGATAGGATTGTTGTAACAAGCAAAGAAATTGGTAGTACTTACTGAATGTAGAGAAACCACTTAAATCAGTGGTGAAACATGGCTTTACCCTGGATACAAGAATCAAACTGTGAATCAACAAGAACTAGCTATGTAGAAAACCAAACAAAATAAAAACAGTCTTACTGGCTGCTTGGTGCAGTCAAGCAGTGGCAGAAGAATAGCAGATACTTCAAATACCTCAAGTAAAGTTATATTACAAGATATATTTGCTGAGCCTGACTCTGCCTATATTCAACCCCTGCTAAAAATGCATAAAGCATAAAGCTTGGTCTGACTGTACATCCCACAGATCAGCATATAACAACCATCTTTCCCATGGTCAAGTTGGGCTGCAAAAGCATACATGAATTGTTTTTGCCTGGGGAACCTTTAGTCCTGCTTTCATCACATGGACAGATGGACAACACCACCATGAATCTAAATTAACAATTTGGCTCATTGTTCTGTTTTGTTTAGGTGTTATCATTCACTCCTCTTTTCACAACCATGAAAGAAATACAAGTGCCATGGGTAGGAAGGGTAGGAATGGGCAAGAATTTTCTTCAATGACAGTAGTTCACCTAATCTGAAAAAATACAAAATTCTTATAAACTCAAGTTGTGTAAACTCAAGTCCCTTGGGTTCTCTGTGCACTATGACCAGGAGACATATGACTTTTGATATTTAATTTTGTGACTGAAAAAAAACCCAAGTTAACATAAAAACAAATAGAAAAATTGTAGTTTGTTGTCCTGGCTCATTGCCTTAGTGGCTTGGTTGCTAAGAACAATGAAATGCTAAAAGGGCACTTATACCACAGAGATCCTAAGCACTGGCTCAGCTTTTATCATAGTCACTGAAATAGAACATTTAATCTACTTGCTAGAAGTAACCTCTTTACATACACTTTTTGAGACCCCCCCCATAGTGACCCATTTATTTTTAACATCATATATGTAGTCATACACTGCATTACAGATGCCCTATTCTCCCCATATATAGAGAAATACTCTGGGCTAAAGCAGCTGAAATAGGCACTTTTCCATTTAAAGAGGCTGAGTTAAAAGAAATTAAGAAAAAGAAAAAAAGAAGAAATAAAGAAGAAGAAAAATAAAAAACATTGTGACATTGTGAGCTTTGACTTAATGTGAACTTTCCTATATTCCAGTCATGAGATTTAACCAAGAACAGCCTTGGGGATATTATAATGAGAAAAGCAAAGTGTGGTGATTGCGTTGGGAATATATTAGCTGGAACGCTGTCTCAGCAGCTGGCCAGCAGCCTTTTGAAAACAGCATTATTCCAAGAACTATATAAATAAACAGAGGCCTTGGGAATTTTTATCCATCCAAAAAAATCTCTTTGCCAAGCCAACCATTACCCAAACTTTCTCTATATGTGTGCCTCATATGGAGGGTATTTTATACAGAGTAAGAGATGACTAATTATGTCTGCCAAATGCTTTAAGTTTGGGTTTGGCAAGGGCTAATTTGCAAAGGGGACAAAGAAGAAAAGGGTGTGGGGGAAAATGGCTTTTCCAGAGGTCTAACCTAAAGTAATTATGCAGCTAATTGTTAGTGAACTTTCTCTATGTAACTACTGCTGATCATCAAGAATTGTATTTTGCCTTATGTTCACAGGGCCTCAATTGACTGTTGTTGCTATTGAGTAATTCTCATGTAACAATACACAGAATGATCAGGTATTACACTGCAGCTATACCTTGCAGCTCAGAGAGGTCTCCAGAACCTGCAGAATCTTGCTTGTTAAGCCAAAGCTGGGTCAGACCAATAGTGTCTGTTGACTGGATGTAGAAGGACATCAAAGACTGTAAGACAGCTGCCTTGTCACACCCTAGATGATGAAAACGTGCTTAGTCCTTTTTGAGGCTTCCTGCTTAGTGTGGAGATAGTTTTCCTTTCCATGTCCAAACAAAAGATATTTGAAATGCATTTTGTTGCACTAATTGCTGTTCCTAGTAAGATCTAAAATAATAATCAGCATCGATATGGACTTCTATGGATCACAAGGTCAGCCAGGAGTAGCAGTACAATTATCATGAAAATATAGAGAAATAGGCCAAAGACACAGTTCTCCAGACAGCTGTAGCATTGCTTAGCAAAGATCCAATCCTTTTTATTCTTACGGTCTGAAAGAGAAAGGCTAAACATTGAGCAATAACAGGCAAGAAAAGTTACAAATAAAAAATAGAGCCACAGTGAAAACAAAACCATGATAATAAATACTATCTCTTTTTAAACAGTTCTTATTCTAAGTCCAGATATTTTGTCCTACTCCAATTTTTTTTATTGGTAACTGAATTTTATAGTAATGATGCAAGTCTGCTAGGATTAACATTTCTCAGTTTTACCACTGATATTATATAACCATAAAGAACAATGCAGAGAGCTCATGATAATCATATATTCCTGTGAAACATAAATTAATGCCACTTACAGCTATTGACATAAATGTACACATAATCAGCACATTGTTTTGACCAAGTTAATCAATACCATCATGATATAATTTATAAGATGTTGGAACCTACAGGTCCTTCTACTTCAAAATTTCTAGGTACTTTCTGAAGATTAATTAATTTTTATAAAGCCCATGGGAAATTTACTCCTGCTGTACAGATGTGGAAATAGACATGGAGAAGTTAAGCAATTTGCCCAAATTCACATAGGAAATATGAGTCAGTTTGAGAGAAAGAACATGTGCCTCTTTCTTCTCTCTTCACTTTTATTAATTGTCAAGTAAGAGTGATGAAATTCATACAAAAGCATCATAGGGCAGCAAGAATGGAAAATACGAGAAAAATATCTTCACAAAATGTATTTTAATAAAAGTATGGAAAATGTAATCTGTCCTAAGCAACATTTTTTTGGTAATTCGTAATGATTTATGGAAGTTCAATGGATAATAAAACACCCAGGGGTTGTGCATATGGAAATAATAATAAAAATGTATCACACAAAGCTATTTAACGTTCATAATATTCCTCATACCACAAAAACATCATTTGCAAATCTTCATAGAATGAATCAAATATCAGGTGTAATTTAATTATGCTCAGACCAAGCATAAGCAGATGAATATTTATCCATTTCAAAATATTTTATGCTTTTATTATAATTATATTGGTTGGGCTAGAAAATTGCTATTCATAAGTCTAGAATCTCCAGGGTCTTGAGAAAAAAGGTTTGTTTAGGTTGGTGCAGGTGCTGTGATTCAGCACAGTAACACACAGGCTGCTCAAAGGCTCTATACCAAAGAATCCATGGCTTTCTTCCCAGCAACTCAAGCCAGATTTAAGAAACTATAAAAGTGAATAGAGCAGTAAATCTCCATCCATTTAAAAAATTATTTACCAGGAATTTCTCTTGTGATGAAACACTCTGGTATCCAAAAATGATACTGACACCTTCAGGTTTAAATGAACAGGCTAAAGTTCCACACTCCAGGGTTATATAACCCTAGAAATTAGGGCAAAAAGAAAATAAGTATCCACAGGCCAACAGGACTTAACTGCACCATATGACTAGCATCTGGTAGTGTGAAGGAAAGCAGTGAAAAGCTGATAAGAAATTGTTTTCTCCAAACTGTTTCTTAGAAACCAATTCAGAATTTAGGCCTAGCTTTCAATGTTTTTTTTTAAAATTCATTAATTTCAAATGCAAAGGTTTCCACAAAAAGGCATACATCACTGAAGTCAGCAGTAGCAGGTTCAGAAGTTCATTTAAGGTACACCAGGTAGACTTTTAACAGAAATTATTATCAGGCTTTCTACATCTACTTAAACAAAAAAAAAAAAACAAAAAAAAAAATTCCCAGAGTGCATAAATTCACTCTGGTATTATCATTTATCATTATTCTTAAGCATTCCAAGATCTGCAAATATGTGCTACTTAAATGATATGGCTGACAGGATGATTGATGTTCCAAGACCACTGTCTACAGTCTTGGAACATCAGCAGGTATTTCCATAAATACTACAGTCCAACAGAATCTTTGCTTCTTTTCTTTTTCCTGTTTTCAAAAACATTTTGACAGCTGAAAATAACCAAATATATTCGATATGACATACTCTTGTCAATGTACAGAAAGATTACTTTCCCTTGCCACAAGCTACAACCACCTCTCTACATTGCCCACATCTTGTTCTGGATTCCTCAGTGGCTCCTGAAGATAGCACAGATTCTTACACGAAGAAGGGGAGCAGCATGAGGAAAACAACCATGTCTTCTGTCTCTCCAGTATCAAAATTAACTTCATCAAGGACAGCACAGAAGGAATTTTATGGAAACATCACTCCATGACTTTCCCTAAAGAAAAGAAACACAAAAGGTCAGTGATGTTGTCTGTATGGTACTATTACTCGAAGCATTTAGACCCTTTCCCTAAAGAAAAGAAACACAAAAGTTCAGTGATGTTGTCTGTATGGTGCTATTACTCGAAGCATTTAGACGTTTGCCTGTAGCACCACTTGGAGATCAGCTGTGCAATGAAATTCTTGTGAAGAAGTAAAAACAACAGACAGACAGCTTTTGTTGCTACAGATGTCTTAGCACCAAGTCACTGACAGGTAGATTATTCAAAAAGGTCACTGTTAAAATAGCATATGAAACCAATAAAAGCAATATCCCTCAGGAAATGTCTACAAATCTCCCTCAGATGCTTCTTTATCCACAACTCAAGTGAAAATCCACAATTACCCCCTCACCTCCCCATATGTTCGTATGCCTTTTGGCAGGTAAGATTGTAACATGATAAAGCTATGTATTTGGCAAATTCATTGGCAGACTCAAAGAGGTCTGAATGACCCCGAGCAGAAGATAAGCAAAGATGTTGACACAAAGGAGGAATTCAGGAAGGTGATGCAACTACAGAACACATTTTAGGTTTTGTTTTCCTGAATTACCATGAAAAGCTTAATGGTCATCTTGACTTTTACATTCCTAATATTGCCTAATAAATGTTATCTGCTCACTCTTTCAACAACAAAATAGCTTCTTCTTTGTTGTGCATATGGTCACACTGGCTCTCTTAAGAATTTTAAATGTAGCTTTCAGAAATTCTAGGTGGTGTACATATCTACCATTCACAAGGTCTTTGTAAGACTACCCTGAGGATGTCAGAAAGATCTGGAAGTCATAATAGGAAGCTTTCAAGACAAACAGGTAACAGCTAAGGATTTTAATCTCATTGTAAAATAGTATGACGTGACCATTCATGAATGCTAATGAACACAATCTAGGAGCATAACTTTTACAAAATACCTATAACCTGCTTGCATCAAAACAACCTGCAAAACTTCTTTGTCAAGGCCCCCACTGTTGCATGCATCAAGTTTAATCACTATCTTCATTACCTCTAACTACTATATCCATGTGGAAATCTGTCTCCAAAATGCCTTTGGTATCAAACAAAATGTCCTTAAAGAGAGTTTAATGAATGAGAAAATGTCAATTGGATAGTAACATTAAATACTATCTGTGATATTTGTTACTTTCTGCCTAGAGCAGAAACACCACATGAGGTAGTGACTGCTCTACTCTCAGAAGCCACAAATATTCAGTGTATGGCAAGCCCAGAAGTTCTGTCGGGAATTCAAACAGTTTAACAGAAATAGAGGGTGGAGCTTCAAATCAGAGGGACCTGGTAATAATTGTGGCCTGGCCCAACAGAAAATTTGCAAAGTTCAGCAAGAGGTGAAAAGCTCTGCTCCTGGAGCAGTAAGCAGCACAGGTTGAATTGGCACCTGCTGAAAACAGCTCAGTTGTTACAGCAGATGCCAACTACATATGAGGCAACAGCGCACTTCCATGACAACTAAGGCAAACTGCACAGCTGGACTACATCAGGAAGGAACAGGGGCAGCAGAGCAGGGGAAGACACTTTCTTCTGTGCAGCACTGGTGAGTCTGCAGCTGGAGAAATTCATCCATCGGTGGATCTCCACTCCAAGAAGAATATGGGGATTTTGAAGAGGGCTCTGGTTTCTAACATGACCAGGAGGCTACAACTTGCGGCCTTGAAATCTAAAGCTAACCAAAATCATGGCTGATTTGATGTTCATGCTTTGACATGAAAGTTGGACTGGATGACCTTGAAAGGTCTGAGTCAGCCAACACTTCCATGATTGTGATACTTGATTCCTCTCTCTACATGTGGTTAGAGAACATACAGCATGCAGGATAGTCATGATAATGCAAAGAACAGCAGCAACAAAGGCAAGCACACTACTACTGAACACTGGACATCTTGGAAAAATTGAAGTATACCTCTATAATAACAACGGGGTATCATTTGAGATTTGTGTTCTGGAGAAAACCTCAGTGCTAATGCATGTGTGCACTTCCATAAGGCCCAGCATGATCAACAATGAATACAGAGTCAAAGAACACATCATTTATGTACACATCATCCATAGCAAACCTCTCAGTAATAATAATGATAAGAACAATAAACAAAAAGCCCCCCAAAATCAACAGCAAACCTCTCAGTAATAATAATGATAAAAACAATAAACAAAAAACACCCCCAAAAATCAACGACCAAAAAACCTGCACAAAAACTCCTATGAAACATGAAGTAGCTGCACACATTCTAATGGGGGGGGTGTGTGTCTGTGTATGTGCATGCACACTGTAGAATATTTTAAGCAGACACTTAAAGCTAATAGGAAATTGTGTATGCACAGAAGACCAATTTTCTGGATTTTTGAAAAATGCATCCCTTGTGTAAGACAGTGATCCTACAAAATATTTGAAACCAGAATCTAAAATTCATGAAGTTAATTTAACTCTTCTGATTATTAATGTGCACTTACATGGACATAGTACACCTTCATAACAGTGAGGGACAGAAACTTCCTTAATTTAACTCTTCTGATTATTAATGTACACTTACATGGACATAGTACACTTTCATAACAGTGAGGGACAGAAACTTCTAGTGCTTCCCAAGACAATTTTGGGGAAATATCTTAAAAAAGTCCTTACTTCACTCTTCTTTCTTTCATACACCATTCTTTAACATGTTCTCACAGAAGCAGACATGAAAGAGCTTTTTTATTTTTTGTGAAAAGAGTGCACACAGAAAACTCATTCAACTGATGGCACCAATTAAGTAACAAAGACAACTGAAGGAATACCAGGAATACATCTCTATTATCTGTGGGGTATTAACTGTTTTAGAAATATATAGCTGCAAGTAAAGGCAAAATACATCCTTGCCAATCACATTATATCCTGACTTGTCAACAAGAGTAGAGAAAACTATACTGGAAAACACTTATAGAATATTTGTCCCCAATGTCTTGTACAGTTTCCTCTAAGCATCACAAATGGTCCACGCAAAGGCTTCAAAAAAGTTCACGGTACAGTTTCCTCTAAGCATCACAAATGCTCCACGCAAAGGCTTCAAAAATGTTCACACACATATCTTCACATCCACATCATTAATTTTGCAGCAGTGAGAATGACTACAGAAAACTTGGAAGGATTTTAAGTTTTCACTTTTTCTTCTTTTCAGTTTTCACCAGCACAGAAGAAATAAATTCCTTACAAATTTGTAGCTCTTGGTGGTGCAACAAAGAAAACTAAATTAGGCAACTTTGTGGTTTGCTATTCAGAAGACAGCAGGTAGAAGAGAATGAGAAATTTTTTTGCCACTCACACATACCATACCTAAAGGAAAGTCTGAATCAATGTTTTAATTAAATATCAGAATCACTTGTAAAAAGAATAAAGAAATATGCCCTCCGGTTCTTTTTTTTTAATCCATTGTTATATGGGAAGACAAATATTGATATTATGCCAATCAAATTTTAAAAAAATTAAGTAGCAGGAGGACAATGTGAATAACCAAGATTTCACTATCAGGTTTTTCCTCATGTGAGAAAAAAATATTTTTTTCTTTACTTTACCTTGTCTATATTTCAAGACATTCCACTTTGAACTAAAACTTTTTGACTTTACTGGAAGATGCAGCTTCAGAATTTACCTAGAATTATATTACTACTTACTAACTCCAAGAAAAGTCTCGCAGAGCAGGACAACACCACTTTAATCAACGTGGCCATCATACATTTTGAAATTAATGCTGAACAAAAATTATTTAGTCCAATTTAAATAAGCTCTAAAGCAAATCCTATGCAGCATAGGATAATAATGCTATAATCCTCTGGCATTATGATACTGCTAAAGCATTGCCTTGTTCTGCAAGTAATCTGTCATGAATCTTGGTTAAAGCCAGTCAGCAGAACAAATACCTCAATTTTCTTATCTGAAATTTTTTTCTCTTTTTAACTCTTTTCAACACAGGTCAAGCAGTAGAAGAAAAATAAAAAGGGTTTCGAATATATGGGAAGACTATAGGAAAAAAAATATGTCCCCAGTCAAGGGTATCATTTCATGTTTAAAACACAAAAAGGTGGACAATACTTTTGGTTGGTATCTGAAATAATGGTGGGTTTGACTTTTTGGATTTATGAGGCTTAACTGGTCAAAATCAGTGATTGTTCATTTCATTCATACATAGCAGGGTGCCAAACAGAGATATATTTTAATTGTAGGCAAAGTCAGTGGGTATAAATGGGGGGTTTGTAGTCAATCATTATGGCCATCAGTGTTCTGACCAAAAGACCTATTGTCGGGTTTGACACATTCATGAAATGAGCTCTTTGGGAACAAGTAACTACAAACATTTCATAATCACAGAACAAAATTTCTTGACTTGGCTGAAGCATCAGCACCTCCACATTTCCTGGAAACAAGGACAAACCTAAGGTATTGAACCACTAAGTTTCAGAAACGTGGTGCTCCATGCAAAAACCAAAATAAATTGCTTTTGTGTACTCCAACTCAAGAGTGAGCAGAACTAATTTCCATTTCAAACCACAAACTCTCTAATCATTTGACCAGCTGCACTGTTCTCACAGTGAGAAGACACAGAACAAGGACTGGCATTTATTGATGTAAAATAATCATAAAAATAAGCTGATACATCTTGATGGTTATTATATCTCCTGAAGTTAATTTGTCCTAAATTTACAACAAACAGTTTGTTTGAATGTTCCTTTTACTAGCTTCTGTTGCATGAAGCTCTTAGAGAGAAAACTGGTCCAAAAGCCATAGAGTGCTAATAGTGAAATCAAGGCTATAGACTAACCTATCCAAAATCTTCACTAATGTTGTAAAGTACAAGAACTCAAATACAGAGAATGTAATTAAAATCCATGATTTTCATTAATCTGTGATTATTTACAAATTCATGGAGAGACTTGCAACAAGTACAGGCCATCAGCAATTGTGTGAAGCCAGAAAAGTAGGTAAAGTTGGTTGGTTTCGGAAAAAAGCTAGAAAATCTGTACACTCAGCACAGTAAGATGGCCTGTGCCATAAAATCTTAAGAAATTATATCTGAAGCTAGTTTTATTGCCTTTTTTTTCAAATTAAATATTTGCATATTCAAGTCCATTCCCAAAGTTCTTGTGGATAAACAGCTCCCAATGTCATTGTGGAGTTCTATTTTCAGAAAGCTTTATTTATTTATAAGTGGTTTAATGTGTATCTGTTTACATAAATATTTAGATATGTGAAAGCACATCCTGCTCAAGCTGCTCTGATAAACAGAAGTCAGCTGTTACTCCTTTTCCACTCCTGACTCTTGCTTGGAGCAGTGCCTATTCCCCAGCTCTCATTTATAATGCAGCCATTGTGCTTAGAACCAGGAGTTGATAAACACATACTTGAAAAATGTAGTCTGGCTTTCCAGCAAAATATTTCAATGGTTCTTTTATCATTAAATTGCACTACAGTTGCTGTGGCTGAGTCCACTAAAAGTTTATGTTTCTCCACAAGGCCTAACACAGGGTATGTGTTGACAGGATTAGCAAACCTGGGAGGTGAACAGGAAGAGTGCCCATTAGAGATGAAGAACACATTATTATCATTTTTTGTGTAACTACTTCCACTGAATATAGAAGCAGAGTTTATGGAGTATGAGATGCGAATCTACAAGTGGATCATCTATTTGACCTACAAACCTGTTGTTATTCTTGCTTAACACACAAGAAAACTTAGTACAGGAAGATGAGGGACAGAGGGAGGGTGAATGTTCCTATAATCTGAAAACTGGACTAAGAGTCAGATCATCTGGACTAGGTTTCCACATTTGCCACAGAGGTCTCATGTGAGTCTGGAAAAGTCTTTTAGATCCTGGGCCAGTAACATACTTAGCACATCCCACTGACTTCAGTCTCTGGCAAGACTTGAATCATATGTGACATCCTAAATCTACTGAAATTTTTCCTGTTAGTCTAGCCACTGAATGAAGCTTTCTTTTGCCTCAGAAAACACAATAGAGTTGTTCTTTCTGTTATATACATATGTATATGCATTCTTAATAAGGATTAAGCTTTGTTTATCACCCAGAATTACACTGGACACTTCCTTCATTATAAATCAGTACCTGTCCAACAAAACTTACTGACTTTATGCTCCAAATTCCCCAAAGTCACTGCTGCATCCTTATGTATCTTTTTGTGCCAAATGTATTCTAGCTACAGTTTTGTATATGTCAAACTACTGGAGGTCAGCAGTTTAGAACATTTTGCAGTCAATAAGTTGATCATAGATCATAAGATTCTGGAAAATGCTTCTCATACTCTATTTAAAATTAAGACCACCATGAAACTGTTGCATTAAAAAATGAAAATAGAAAATAATTTAAAAAAAGAAGACACTTGAGAATGAGGAAAGGCTATAAGTAGTGCTCATGTTTTTGAATATGGAATCCTCAATTCCATAGGAAAAGTAAAATGAATATGTATACCTAGCTCAATCTTTTCCAAAAATCATTTTTAGATCGCACTCATTTACTACCAATAAAAATCTTCAAGACCAGTAATCACTCACCTATGCCAGCTCTTACTGAAATCAGCAATGACTGAGTCTAAATGCTAGTTTAGATTAAATCTTCCAATTGTCCCTGTATACTGACTATTGATTTGGAGCATGAGAACTGGACCTGTTTCAGCTGAAGTTAAACCAAAGATGCACTCCAGGCACATGACTATGCAGCCTATGGGACCATGTGAGAGCTGCTTTGAAGTAAATAATCTCAAAATGCTCACACTGTATCCTTTGTTTTGTTCTAAAGTTCAATATCTGACAGCCCTCAGTATTTCTCAATGAAGACACTAGCAATGAGACTTTGAGGATTTGCTTCTAAGAATGTGAATACAGAGCTAATTTTATGACCTGGTTATTTGTCTCTGTTTTGAGCATGTAAAATTAAATCAGAAAGATTACTGTGGAGAGGGGAAACATTTTCCAGCTCTTCCTTTATCTTTTCAACAAACGTTTTCTAGAAATTCACAACTTGTCTTCAAACCTTTCACTTTCATGCTCCCAAAGAACCACACTAACAATATATCCAGGATAATAATTTCATTTAAAATTCTGAGAGAATGCAGATGTCTATTTTTTTGTTTTCATACAAGTTCCGGTTTACATAACTATAATTCCTATTTGTTCTCAGTAAATCCCAAAAGCTGTATAACAGACATGAGTTATGCAAATTACTATTCAGCTATCATTTTTTCCAATTAAGTATGAGAACTCAGCATAAAGGCATTACATTAGAGGGGTTTAAAACAAACTGTAGATATGCAACTTCATCAGTTCAAAAATTTGTATTGTTATTATTAAAAAAAATCCCCAACAAACCCAAAGCCAAAACTCAACAAATGAAAAAATTCACAGAAACCAAAACCCTACAATCAGTATCTTCCTGAAACTTAAAAAAGTAATATTAGAGGCATCCAAAATATGCATATGGAAACCTTTAAACATAAGTTTTACAGTGAAGGCTAAATACTGTGACTGGTTCCAGCTGGTTTCTAACACTCCAGCAGAACATGGAGGCAGCTGCTAGACCTACAGTGTTATCTCCCTCTAAGAAGTATTTTCAAGTAGCATACAGTCATCAAAATATTTGCCTCTCAGTTTCTTTATACCAAGCATTACTGCTGGGAAAATAGAGATGTTGATAAGAAGGACTTTTTTTTTCTTCCTCCAACACTTGACTGAGCATCCAACATGATAAGAAAGAATTCACAAAATGTCCTATGTTGAGCAGCATCAAAACATTCCAGAAGGGAACCCTACAAAATGTCCTATGTTGAGCAGCATCAAAGCATTCGAGAAGGGAACCCTATTTTGTTCCAGAAGAAGTCAAAATGAAAGGAAGATAGATTTAAAAAGGAAGCATACAGGCAGTTTCCACATATGTCACCATACAGTCTTAAAAATTATGCCGCTCTGGCCATTCAAAAACAACTGATTTAAAGCAGAGTTTAATTTGCACCATCTTCCAGATGAAGCCACAGTGTGCCAGATATCCCCAGAAGGGTGTGGTACCAAGCACCAATATCAGAAGTTATTAGCAACAAGTCACAATAAGGACTCGTGTAAAAGACCAGAAAGAAGGAAACCTGACAAATTGGAAACAGACATAACTGGAACTGCTTCATCTCTCTTTATTGTTCACCTCTAGATCATCCCTATAATTACACAGAAAAAAAAAAAAAAAACAAAGAAAAAAAAAGCCATAGCATGTAGTGCAAGAACATAAATTATAAGAACCAGCCTAAGTCAGGAAATTTCACATGCTGTGTTGAGGCCTGGGTCAGTTTTACCACTTCTTTGTAGAGCAATTCATTTTAAGTCTAATTCCATATTTCTAGACCAAAGTATTTACAGACATCCTGATATCCAAAATTTTGTTATTTAGTAGCTGCAACCAAAAGAAAAAATTCCATATTTCTAGACCAAAGTATTTGCAGACATCCTGATATCCAAAATTTTTTTATTTAGTCGCTGCAACAAAAAAAATATTCTTTTAAGTTAATACTTTGTTTCAAAACATTTACATATGCACATCTCGATAGTTTACATTTTTAATAGAAATTGTTCCAGGCAGTAGATAATATCATTTGCCAATCAGAGACTTTCTCTCCCCCAGCTTCCCCTCAGTTTTTGGAATCAGCGTCAAAAGGGATGTGCATCTTATAAAAGAAAGAAATCTCAATCAGCACTTGAAGGGACCACTGGGAATCTTCCAATGAGTTCCAGATGTTTGGCCACTGATGCATTAATGCTTGCACCATGGAAAATCTTTCCAGGTGTTTGCAGTTTCATATATTGTTGCACAACAGGGATCATAAAGCTATTTCCATGAAAGAAGGCCATACTTAATCAAAGGCATGCACATGAGAAAATACCCAGACTAACTATGACCATGGCAGAAACAAAAACCCACCACTGCTATATATTTGTTCAGAGCATGCTGGACAAGAATCTTGCTGTCCTAGATGCACTGAAGCATATGCACAGCCCTGCAGACTGAGGCAGCATTGTTTAAATCTGACAGATCAGAAGCCTGGGACAAGTCAACATTTTCAAAGACAGCCTAGTCTGAGATGCTCATTAACCTGAACTTTCATGTCTTTTACAGAGGCAATATTGACTGTAGAGGCAAATGTTAGTTTGAAATATATTGTATTCCATACTTCTGATTTGGTAACCTGAAGCATGACTTGTACCATATTTAAGATCTAAGTGACAGCTTCTGGGCCCTCCCTAAACTGCATGACAGATATGAAATTAAGCTTAATTGTTACATTATTAGTTGATCTTCTGGACTTCTGTTTTGTCCAAAGCATTGAAATGCATGAACAATTAAAAAGTTGTAAATGAATAAGACTGTATTTATGTTTAGGACTTTTTCTAACAATATATATAAGAAGTACAACAGGAAAAAACAGCACACAGAGATTTGTTTTTTTGTAACTACTAAGCAAACATTCTATTTTTAAAGTATAATTTTTTTCTGTTTTAAAAAAAACCAGAAAAATCATGTCCAGTTCTTGAGTACTATGTCCAGTTCTTGAGTACTGTGTCCAGTTTTGGGGCCCCTCACATCAAGAAGGACACTGAGGTGCTGGAGCATGGTCAGAGAAAGGAAACAAAGTTGGTGAAGGGTCTGGTACACAAGTCCTGTGAGAGGATACAAGTATCTGAAAGGAGGTTGTAGCCAGTTGGGGGTCAGCCTCTTCTCTCAGGCAACAGGATGAGAGGACATAGTCTTAAGTTGCATTGGGCCAGATTTAGATTGGACATTAGGAAGAATTTCTTTATGGAAAGGTTGATTAAACACTGGACTGGACTGCCCAGGGAGGTGGTGGAGTCACTGTCCCTGGAGATGTTTCAAGAAACACTGGATGTGGCACTTAGTGCCATGGTCTAGTTGACATAATGGTGTTAGGTCATCGATTGGACTCAATGATCTCAGAGATCTTTTCCAACCTGTCTGATTCTGTGACTCTGTGACTTCACATTCCACCATCTTCACTGCTCTCTTATCTAAAAGTGAAGTATTCACAGCCACCTGAAATGTATCAATTGTTTTTTTTAGTTTGTACATTCCAAGTGTGTTTGCTTCTGCATTGCTAAGCTATGAATCTTTTAAAACTCTTTTTGAGTTTATACTAAGGGCTAAATTCAGCAACAACCAACAGCAAACTGAAAACCCTTAAAGCTGCATATAGGATAAAGTATCATAAAATAGTTTAAACAAGTACCATTTGGCCTAGGCCAATAACTGATCATTCCATGCTGCAGTGTATATTTAGCATTTATAAAGCTTTACTGCAGCTCAGTTCCTTACAAACATATGTTGAATTCCAAATCTGAGTTTTTCAGCACCAACACATAGTGTTCATACTATTAATTAGGTTTTAACTATGTGCTTGACCAAGAATCACCTTGCCTTCTTTCAAATGTCATTTTTGTTTAGAAACTCACTAACAGGATTTAAGATTTTTGGGTTTTTTTTAATAGCTATCTTGCTAATCACCTCTCCAAACCATTAAGTCAGAGTTTGGTCATGAGTTCATTCATTTTCTTTTTTGTTTGAGCTCTATGCATATGTGTGATAAGAGAACAAAACATAGTATACAATGGTGAAGGTACTAAACAAAACTGTATGATTCAACTCTGGTTAGGATACTGCAAGTTAGCAATGGACAGTTCCAAGGGCAAACATGAAATGGAATTGTGTCAAAAGCATGTGGTTGTTTCTATCCCAATTAAATGAATTTGAAATGCTTCAAAGGCAGCCAGTAATCCATTTCATGCATTATCTCCAGAAGACATGATCTCACATAAACTGCAAGTTATCTGCATACTCTGAACAACTATTTTAATTACATGAGCTATGAAGTACAGCAAAGGTAATTTAGAATGAAAAGATTCTTGAATAATATGTCATTCAAGCACGTTTAACTCAAAATAAGAGAGTATGAATAGAAAAGAATACATCAATGATCAGAAACATAATTTGTTTTGTTCTCATTACTCTGTATATTTCTTAGCTGACACGACAAATCAGTATAATTTATTATCATTTTTTATTTTAGGACTGCTTGATTCCTGCTTAAACAGAAACAATGGACAATAGATCTATCTTTAATTCAAAAAGACAACAACATCAGATTTCTTTATTTCTCAATATAGACTTAAAAGGACAGTAGCATTCTTCAGAATTTAAAGATCTATCTAACTCATAATCACATGATGATGACACCTATTTCTAAAGACATTCAATGAAAATCAGTACCTAAACTCTTTTGGTTCATTTGAAATCATTTTTAAAAGGTAGATAAATTTTTGTCCTATTGTGCTTTCATGTATAGCAGAGTAGCAGCAACATATGCAAGAAAATTATCAACATCTAGAAATAAGAGCAGATCACTAATTCAACATCTGAATTATTCCACTCATTTAAATCCAGAAACTTCAGTCAACATCTTAGCTATTCACCTAAATTCCTTCCTGTAACACCAGCCAATTCAGTTCAGACACATCCCTTCTTCATCCCTGGCCAAGAAATTCCATCTTTATAAATTTATATGTTTAAATTTTCAGAAGGCAATCAGTAATTTCAAGTGCATCAACTCTTACTTGTCCTGAGACACTCAGAAAAGACCCTTTGATTTTTACAAGGTGCTGAGCATCTGTACAATAAAACCTGAATCCCTGTCTAATACTGGGGATTCCAAACTTCTGACATTTACAAGTTAAATAACTTCAGAAATCTAAGGTATATTTTCCTCAACAAACCTATATACAACCATTTAAGAGAAGTGCAAAATTCCTGAATAAAAGCTAGAAAAAATCTGTATCTTTTTTTTAAACTAGTCACTAAAAATTGATGAATTTTCAACCAATAAAATATTTATTAGTTTCAGGTATCTTTTTTTTTCTTTCATATTGTGCATACAATGTGAAAAGTAAAAAAACCCACTCTGATTTTTACTCTGACGAACAACTACTCCTTTTATTTTTTGTGATGGTAGGAGGTGGGGAAAGGTGCAAAATGTCCAGCATATTAACTCAGATCAATTACTGTGTTGTAACTGAGGGACCTTGTATATCAAATAAACTAAACATATTAGATTAGATGGATTTATTTCTCTTGAAGTTATGGTCACTTTTTCAGCCAAAATTTGCATTAGTAAAAATAGTATTCAATATTTGTTCCCTGTTAAATCCAAGGCAAATTGAATTCCATTCAAATACCCACACTGAACTTTAATTAAACTAGCATTTGCCTTGTTAATTATAATTTGTGACACCTGCTACAAATGATAGCTATTAAAAGATATGCAAAGGAATAAGCAAATTGTTCTAAAGGATACATTTCATAATGTATGCTGAGCAACCTTCTCTCACAATCTTGCATGAAAAGATTTCATTCTCTTATCTCTCTTTTCCCACCACTGCTTCATTTTTGTTATTAATTCCTCTCTCCAGTGGACTCTCTGCAACCATTTGACCCTTTGCTTGGCATTTCAATTAGATATTCTCATTTATTCAAGGGTGATTTTTTTTTTCTAAAGTGTACTGTGGTACATTCAGATAGCAGATTTAAGTATATATACATGTCATAGATGGCATCCTTGAGGTGAATTTATTGGCTGTTTTTGTTACTCATCAACACTGGGGATGTCCTCCCTCATACATGCCGTTCTCCTCCTGTTTACCTTGGGGAGATTCCCAAGGCAGACGTGCTAGGTAGGGCTCCTTCCTCCCCCAACCCCAACATATCATAAAGCTGATTGCAACACACTGCTGACCTCCACTGCCAGTATTTCAGACAGAGAAGAGACAGGGCCAAATTCTTCTGGTCTCATCATTTCAAGTACCATCACTGAGCTTATTTACGACACAAGACAGAGACCAGGAACTTATGATAGAAAGTTGTTGTGGTGGTATATATGTGGACTTAATTCTGTCCTCACTATTCAAGACCACAGATAAAGCTAGCATGGTGAAAACAGAATTAACTGCATTATCATATTTCATTGTGAAAGCAAAAACTGGCACTTTTGGAGAAAAAAAAACAAAACACAAAGCTGACACGTTACAGGAGTATCAGTTCACAGCACACAGGCCAAGGCTATGTCTAAAATTTCCTTTACAAGCTTCATCTTACTTCTACTTTCAACACAGAGGAAACTTTTCAAGCAAGATTGATACTGAATTCCTGAGCCCATGAATACACTTTGCTGTGATAAAGTTTTAACAAAATTAATTAGGAAGAAATAATAAGTTAACAAATGAAATGTCTTAGAGGATATGGAAGTTACTGTCTCTTTTTAAAAACAAAAAATACAACAGAAAAAATATTTTAGGTGTGTTTAACCAATAGATATACTTTTTTTTCATTAAAACCACTGTAAAGATATATTTGGTTGAAATGATACACGTGCATGCACATTTGTAATACACTATTCTACTATTCATATCCATATTAACCTCACAGCATGATATACTGCAGCAATGAACTACTGGTGCCCTGTCAAATATGTTTATTTCTTAATCATGTTCAGAGGCTATTTACATATTTAAGGTCTTTTGGTATTACTACATCACAAATGAGAGATATTTGACATTATCTTAGAACTAATATTTTGCAAATGTTGCAATGCATTGCCTCCATGTATACTGCCTAGTCTTTAGCAGCAATGCTGGACATTGTCCTAAAAATTAATGTAGAGAAAAATTTGAGAAAATAAAATATTGTTAAACCAACAATATGAGACTGAGGACAGTAATGCTTCTGAAATTAATTGGGCTTTTATCTTGGAGAACCAATATGAGACCTTTTCTGTCACTAGTTATGCAATTTTACTATGGCAAAGCCTAAGAGTAACAATTATTGATGAAGATCTCAGCTTGCCAGGTGTTTCACTAATAAAAGACAAAAGAACTGCCAGTTCTGCCAAGCAACAAGTGCTAATGCAAGCTGACAATAGTTACACTTTAAAGATATGCTAGCTGATCTGAAAATAAGCATATTTTCAAACATATTTAGAATCTGACCTATCACACCTTTCTCTTGAGTTAACTATCAACTAAGATAGCCTCCCAAGCCCTTTTCATGGATTTCAAGTCCCTCAACTTAAGCTAAATCTATACTCAGTCTCAACCAAATTGCTTTTTAATGACTCTATGAGTGCAAGTCTGTTTTGCTTACTTCTGGTGAATGAATAACTTGAGAAAACTGCTAGAGAGGAAAAAATGAGGAAAATAGGACTTCTGCGGCTTCAACCAATAATAATTTAACAATCTCATCATATGTTATATAGATTAAAAAATGGTGTAAATCTAAATTCAGTATCTTATTTCTGTATTTCTGCAACACATATTTAACATATGCAAGGTCTTCATTTTCTGATAATTCATCATAGAAAAACTCATCATCTCATTTGCCTGCCCACTCAGGCAAAAATTTACTATTCCATTGTGGGGAAAGCTTTTTCAGACCTGGTAAGGAGAAAAAAATATTATTTTTCTCCTACAAAAGATTAAATCAAACTTTTCTCCCCCCAAAAAGCCTAAATAAAACTACGACTTCAACAAGATTTTCTTTTTCTACTGGATGAACTATAAGTTATACATTGCTTTTGTTAAAATATGGGTTTGATGTTTTTAGGCAGTGATACCATCAAATTATATAACAACAGACAATTAATGCTGGATGGAGGAATGTCTAGGTGTGAGGGATGATTGTACTAATGAGGAACAGTTGAGATGTATATAATACAAACAGGATGTTGTATATATTCCATAGTTCAGATTACACAAAAAAATCATTCAGCCATTCCTAACAGATACTAGGTCTTTACATAAGACATGTTTTTTTCTTAAGCAGAATGAACACTTTCCTGCTCTTCATTAAACCTTGTTCACTGACCGCATGCATAAAGTAACCTCCTACTATCATATACAGGATGTCTGCATAAATTTAAAGAAAATGTGTCAAAACAAAAGGTAGAAGCAGGCACTCTTCCTTTAAAATGATATATAAATGCTATAAGATGTAATATTTAAGTTACACTTTCAAAGGAATGCTACACAACGCGTTCAGTGTACTAGCTAAATATCAATAAGCAGCTTTTAAGTCATTAAAACATAATTACTTCATTAATTCTAACTGAAGTTACCCGATTACCTTTTCACCTACCCTCATGTTCCTAAAAGCTTCACACTTTTAGTGCAAAATATGGATTTACTTCTTCCTTTTTAAAATACATCTCTAGTTCAGTCTAACCTAGGGTATTATAAATAAGTGAATTTGGCAGTAAGTTGACTTTTTTAGACAAGTTAAATTATCCCCAACTGCAGCATAATTAAACTATGTAACTCAATAAAAGTAACCTAGAAGGAACTCAACCCACTAACTGCAATTTTCCCATTCTCATGTCACCAACACGTCTCAATCTTAACACAAACATACCTTTCATTATGATTTCTTTAAGGGAGATCAAATCTGAATTTTTAAAAAGTGCCAAGCAGTTTCATGCCAGGCTAATATCCAAGGGTTGATTCAGGCTCCTTTTGACCTCTGCAGACTATATACTGCCAAGTAATTTGACTCCTTCATTGGCTCCTGAGCCTCTATACGTTCACTGCTTACAACACCAGTTCTCTCTAAGCTACTTTCTACTGCAAGCATAAAGAAGAAAATCTGGGTCCTTCTGACATGGGTGACTCAAGACTCCTGATATCTGCGACCTGGTAAGACAGCTCCTTCTACTCAAAGCAAGGTTTGGAGACAGACTATGCCATGTTTTGGCCCTGTAACTGGGTCAGCCTTTCAAAAATTCCCGTTTAGTCTCATCTCTTCAAACATGTCATGAGCCACTCATGGTACGCAACACAGATCCTTCTAGGCACTATAAAATTAAAATTTCTTCAAGATGAGAGCCATTCTTTCCATTCTGATGGCACTTAGAACTAAAAATAATTATTACAGCATCTTTGGGCAGTACAAGCCTTGATGGAAATACAGGCTGAGTATGAGGTAGTGAAACTGCAGCCAGTCTAATGGGGTGGACCAGCCTTAGCAGAGGCTGTCACTTTCCCCTCTCTGTCACATGTACCAGGGGACACCTGCTTTAGCACTACTGCAACTCAATTTGTTTCAAAACACTATAAATATGTAGGTATATACATGGATATTGAGGGCATTTCTGCAATAAGAGTGGCAGTGGCTTATTCTGCATTTCATTGCTGTAGTGTTACATGTATTACATAATTTATGACAAAAACATTTGCTCATCTTTGTATATTTCCCCATATTTTCCATTTTATCTTACTATCAACATGCAAGCAATTTTGCATGCAACTTTTATAACTCTTTGGTGAAGTCCTCATTGTGGGACACTCTCAGGGACTGACCTCTCTGAACACTGAGATTATTTTGAGGAGAAAATGTAATTTCCACTTGACTATAATGCTTTTGCCCTAAGACTGCTTGCATCTGGAGGCCAAGTCTAGCCCCAACTGAGAGCACCAGCAAAACTCCCAATTGTTTCAACAGATTTTGCGCGAGACTCTAAATTCAAACATCACTTTTTTTTTCCAACTGAAAGACTATACTTTAACATAATTTTTGCCTGCTATTCAGAGTTTTCATTAACTTTACAGAGTAATAAGTTTTATTTTTATGGGAATCTAGAGTTTTCTTCTGAAGTCTTTGGCAGATGGCTTTGTATATGTTCAAGTTAGCTAGCTCATGTTTAAGGTCCTTCCAGTCACAGCTCTCCCATGGATTTTCCTGATAAAGCAGTGCTTCAGCTAATAAATTACTAGCTAAAAAAAATATCCAAAACAAATAAAAAGAAAACCCACTCCTTGAATTAAGATGGTAAAATATCTGGAAGCAATGAGGGAAATTATATGGTAGAGAAAGAGGAAGGAAAATAAATACCTTCACAATATAAAAATATTGAGTCTTAGGAGATGTCCTGATAGGCCTTTATACTTTGGCTATACCTATATCTGTGTTAAGAAGCCAAGCAAAGCCAGGGCTCATCTACTAGCCCTAAGGCCAACTAGCACAGCCAGACCACACACATACAGTAAAAGCTTGTAGACTCTGAACTAGGATTGCAAAAGCTAAGCTACCTTGCCCACAGCAGGACTCAGCCCTCACCCAGGGACTGGCAAGTGTTACTCACTGGGTTACCAACAGGTAGGTTACACAGGTGGTTGGCATAAGTAAGTATAACCAGAAAAACATGAATTACCAAGCAGAGAGACATATGAATGCTTCCCTTTGTGGGTGTGGCACCAAGACAGCCCAGAACAGAGTGGAATATACGTAGCTAAAGAAGTGGATAGCTCAGTCCATGAGTACTAATAAGCCATGGCATACCACTGTCATAGAAACTGGAGAGATGGCACTTAAAAACAATAAAGCTTTTTGATTTTGAAAATGAGCTGTTTGAAAGACTGAGAGACCCATTGCTCTGAGTGTACAATATTAAGGGAATCGGTGCACTGACCAGAGTGCAAAAGTTGAGATCATTTTCTTGATTTAAAGACAGAATGTCAAAAGAACACATAATATACTACTATATCTCTGGCTTTAAACTTGAACTCAGCATAAATTATTTCAGGAATGTTTTGCATAGTCTCTTTTTATATCTCCAGTGCAAAATCTATTTTGATTGCATGGCCCTGGAATAAGTCTGTTATTTTTCACATTTTATCATTTTTGGAACCAGTATGCTACAACACAGCTTTCTTATCTTTCAACCCATGCCCCCTCCCCTTTAAGGCAAAAATAAAACACACTGCACCACTTGTAAAAGCAGAGAGACAGGCTAGAGTGGAAATCTCCATTCACTGAGGGAAGGTTTTGCATCTCCAAAGGAAAACAAAACAGAAGTTTAGACTGTGGTTAAGTTAGCACATATGGTCTAGCAGTATTCCATAGTTCAGCCTCCTTTTTTAATGCATCAAATGGTCAAAAGGCAAAGCTGTGAATCCTTGTTAAAGATCGTAGATTTACCAACAGGATCACATAAACAACTGATGTACCACAACAGGGACTTGAGATGGGATTTACATACACCCTAATTTGAGTCCAGCAATATATGAAACAAAACAAAACAAAGCAAACAAAACTGACAACAAATAAAGCATCCAATGCAGACAAAGATTTACACACATAAAAGAAGGAAAAGTACACTTCTTCTAGTATTTTAAATGTCTATACATAAAGAACAGGAATTGGTCTCATCAAAAAAAAGCTCAAGCTTGGTGTTGGTGGTAGGAGGAAATATCCTTTTATTGTGTTCTTTGCATCTTCACATTGTTGGTGTTGGTGGTAGGAGGAAATATCCATTTATGGTGTTCTTTGCATCTTCACATTATTCTTCTTTTTTGATTTTCAAAAAGGGCAAGAAGGATGGCCCTGGTAACTACAGGCCTGATAGTCTCACTTCAGTGCCTGGTAAGGTTATGGAAAAGGTGATTCTAGGAGGTATTGAAAACACCTGAAGGACAATGCAATCATTAGTCACAGCCAGCATGGCTTCATGAGGAGAAACTCCTGCATGACAAATCTGATTTCCTTCTATGACTAGGCAACCCACATAGTTGATCAAGGGAAGCCAGTTGATGTAGTCGTTTTGGATTTCAGCAAAGCTCTTGATACAGTCTCTCATAGTATCCTTCTGGACACAGCTAGATAAACACATCATGAAATGGGTGAGCAACTGGCTCATGAGTCAGGCACAAAGGGTAATAGTGAATGGGGTTGCATCAGGCTGGGGACCACTCACTAGTGGGTTCCACAGGGCTCCATCTTAGGCGCAGTGCTCTTTAACATCCTCAGAAATGACCTGGCTGCAGGACCTGAAGGAATACTATGCAAATTTGCAGATGATACAAAATTGGGAGGAGCTGCTGACTCCCTTGAAGGCAGAGAGACCTTGTTAATTAGAGGGCTGGGCAATCACCAACCCTATGAATTTTAACAAGGGCAAGTGCTGGACTCTGCACCTGGGACTTTGCAACCCTGGATGATGAAGTTTAACAAGGACAAGTGCTGGACTCTGCACCTGGGACTGTGCAACCCTGGATGCATACAGATTGGGGAATGAGAAGCTGGAAGGCAGTGCCATAGAAAGAGACCTGGGGGTCCTGGTCAATGGTAAGTTGAATGTGAGTCAACAGTGTGCCCTAGCAGCCAGGAGGTCCAACCATGTCCTGGGGTGTACCAGACCCAGCATCACCAGCCAGTCAAGGGAGGCAATTGTCCCACTCTACTCTGCACCGGTCCAACCTTACCTTGAATACCGTGTGCAGTTTTGGTCACCACAACATAAGAAAGATACGAAGCTGTTAGAGAGCATCCATAGGAGGGCAACAAAGATGATGAAGGGTCAAGAGGAGAATCCATATGAGGAATGAATGAGGTCAGTCAGGTCTACAGTCTGGAGAAGAGACTGGGGAGAGACCTCATTGCTATATACAACTTCCTCACAAAAGGAAGTGGAGAGGCAGGCACTGACCTCTTGTCTCTGGCAATCAAGGGAATGGCCTGAAGTTGTGTCAGGGGAGGTTTAGGCTGGATATTAGAAAAAGGTTCTTCACCCAGAGGATGGGTAGGCACTGGAACAGGACCTGTAGTGAAACAGTCACAGCACCAAGCCTGACAAAGTTCAAGAAGCATTTGGGCAATCCTCTCAAGCACATAATATGATTCTCAGGGATGTTCTGGGCAGGGCCAAGAGTTGGACTTGATCCTTGTGGGCCCCTTCCAACTCTGAAGATTCTGTGATTCTGTGATTTTTACACTGAAACAGCCCCTAAAGCCCTCCCAAACCTGAGTCTTTTATTGCATCCTATTTCATTTTCAAACTTAAAGATAATAAAGGAAATTATTTGGTCATTACCATCTCCATTTTAAGGCAAGAGAAAAGGAAATGCAATGCTCATACTTCGAGAAGGACTGAAGTTATTTGAATTGCTAAACACCTTGATAATAGACCAGCTTTAGAATAAGGTTAAGATGAGAAGAAAGTAGGTGGATGGAAGAAGGAATGTAACAAAATGTATCATTTGTGGAGTTCCTTAATCTTTCAAATTTTCTAAGGTCCTTATCCCCAAAACCAAGAAAGTGGCAACAAAACATGCTGCTGATGCAAAATTAGTAGACATTGGTAGCATAGCAGAAGTGGAGACTACATAGAGAAATAACTGGTGGTCACAGAACAGGAGTAGATAGATTGATCCCAGGAGCTTGGAATTCAACATGAAGTTACAGATTTAAAAACTCCTGCTGCTCTCTCACTTGCTAGCAGGATCCGAAAGTGTTTACGATGGTGTCAATGAGCATCGTAGACTCAGGTAGGCATCTAAATACACACAATAATGGCTAGTCATATTTCAGTGATTGCTTCAGAATGGAATGATATTAGAGAAAGATTTTATGATCTTCCAGGAAGCAACATAATTTCATCCAGGAGGCTTGGAAGGGGTAGGATTACTACCTATAAATTCGTTGGGGGGAAACAGATAATCCAGGAAGGAAAATCACCATCTAGTGTAAAGGAAAACAATAGAACAAAAACAAATGAATAAGGAATAGTCAGATATATATGCTCAGCCTAGAAATAAGTTTCTAGTGAAAAGAAGAATTTGTCTTAAAACACCTTTCCAAAAATTGTCTGGAGAAATTTAGTGCTTTTCAAGAAGAGATGTATCAGTTTGTG
>NW_008688635.1:4369-8188 GCF_000695815.1 Acanthisitta chloris | reverse complement strand
CGGCCAGCCTCGAAGGAGAAGACAGTCTGGAGGGGCAGAGGGGAGGGTGAGGGGCTGGCACCCACCCTGGGCAGGCAATAGCCCCAAGGAGGGAGTGGGGGACTCACCTGATCCTGGCCAAACTTGCGGAGGAAGGGGTAGGGCCAGGTAAGCAGAGCCTGGTGGGACTGGGCATCCTTCAGCGTCAGGCTCTGAGGAAGGGCCGAGAGCAAGTAGTGCCCGTGCAGGCCACAGCGGGTGGCTGCATCCGTCTGGACCACCAGCACTGGGAATTCAGTCACTGTGGGAGCAGAGCAAGGCATGGTCAGCACAGCAGCACTGGGCCGGAGTCCACCCCAGCCCTATCCACGGCTCCCGCACGTACAGTCCTGCCAGGAAGAGTAGAGGGAGTTCTCTTCCATGGGGACAGCAGGGCTGGGCTGGGTCCTCGTCTCTTTTGCACCCTGAAACAGAGGGATATTAGCATTGCCCTGGACTGGGGGAGCACAGCCCCCCAGCCTGCCCTGGAGCCCCCCAGCTCACCCCAGCCAGGAGCAGCGTGAGGGGTCCTGTCTACGGCAGACCCCACGGTACCTGGAAAGCCAGCTGGCAGAGCTGGGAGATCCACTCGTCCCTCTGCTCTGCCGCCAGCACGTAGCTCTTCTCTGTGGTGGTGAGATAGAAGGCAGCAGTGGCTTTGGGGCAGCTCTCCGTGCCTGCAGGGCCCACAGAGACACAGTCGGAGAGGCGGATGACCCGCCGGGCACAGCGCTGCAGGGATGTCTTCTCCGGGGTCACACCATCATCCCGCACATCGAACTTCTCCATGCGCGCCACACCATAGGAACTGGCAGCAAACAGCTGTGCTCGCATCTTCCTCCAGGACCTCTGCGGCACGGGAAGGGCACAGGCAGGGGAAGAAAGGGTTAGCGCTGCCCCCCACGCAGGGCCAACAGTGCTTGGGAAGAGCCAGACGGCACAGGAAGGACCATGGGGGTCCTGGCCTGCACCCACCAGGTGCTGCACGACAGCTTGGAGAGCTGGGGCCAGTGCAGAACCTCAAACTGAAGGGCAGGGCAGTCCCAAAACTGGGTTGAGGGGGGGCCTTGCCCTGAGCAGGCTTGGCATGGCTCTCTGGGTGAGTCACACTTGCTCTCAGCTCCCTGAGCACCAGGTCCTGCTCTTTGTTCCCAGCTGCAAGTGCCGGCCTGCCACTGCTGCAGCTGAGCTCTGAGCTGCTCTCAGGACAGACCCTGATGCAAATTAAAGCCATTTTGAGCTGCTGAGGCTCCTGCTGGCAAATCTCACATCTGCCGAGCTGTTTCCTCCCAGGGGAGCCTCTGCTGCACCAGCACCTTCCCAGCCCGTCCTGGGATTAGTGGGGGCGTGTGCCCCCACGCACCTCGAAAGTGCAGCAGAGCCTCCACCCTGCAGGAACCACATGCAGCCAAGTACCCAAAATACCCACTGCCACCAGCCCACCTGTCTCCTACACAGCAGGGCACAGGCCCCATGCACACAGCCCCGCATGCTATGCTTCCAGGGCTCAGCTCTTGGTCCGTAGGGATGTCAGGTTGTAGCTCCACACATCCACTAAGACCCCCACAGGGCATGGCCACTGTGCCAGTAGGACCTGCTTTGCCAAGACCCAACATCTCCCCAGAGATGTCCCAATCCTGGGGACTCCCATCATGTTACCCATACCCTGCCCCAAGGGCTGTGCCACTCAGAGGCCACCCTGAGGGCCCAGGCCAGCAGCCCAAGCCATAAGGATGCCCTGTGGATGGCACTGGCCCCCCAAGGCCAGGCTGAAGGAGGGCTGGGTGCAGGCCCATGTCCCACGTGCTGCCCCAAGGCCCTGTTCCCACACACACACCAGAGCTGTGCCGCGTTAACACACATTTATTGATCCATTGCAACTCACGCGGTGACCAAGCGAGAAGGACCACACGCACAGGGGTGAGCCTGAGTGCGTGTCCACAGAGATGAGTCCCCTTGGCCACAGGGAGAGCCCCACTCATGGGGCTGCAGAGCCCAGAGCTCCCCCAGGGCAGCTCCAAGGGGTCTGGCCCCAGTTCCCCCTTCCCAGGCTGTCAGGGGCCCAACCCCAGGCCTGGCCTCAAGACAGATCAGGGGAAACCTGTCCCAGCCCAAACCCACCCTTTACCTTTCCAAATTTGCAGTGCTGCACATAGAGGATCCCATCCTTCACTGGTCTCTCCATGGGCCCAGTGCTGACCAGGCAGCCAGTGCAAGGAGCAGGGACTCAGGCTGCCAGCAGCAGAGAAAATGTGACTGCTGTGACCGAAGCAAAGGCATGGGGTAGACTTCCTTCTCACAGTGACTTCCCCTTTTTGGGGTGTGGATGGGGGCCAGAGGCTGGGCCACAGGAGATGTCTGTGTGCCTGCCCTCCCCCTTGCAGGGCAGTGGGGCAGAACACGGGGGCAGAGCACAGGAAGCACCTCTGGGAGTGCCTGACATGTTCTGTTCTGCTATGAGGCAGCATGCTCTGCCTCACCCTGGCTCCATCCCAGTGCTTGGGGATACAGGAACAGCCACCTGCTAGGGATGCATAAATCCAGGTAAGGGGGGTGGACCCAGAGAAACTGGGGGGCTTTGTGAGGAGCAATGCAAGACCCTGGCACTTCCAGGGGCTGGCAGGGGCAGCAGGCAGCTGGCCACAGACCAGTCGCCCCACCTGGGGCTTCCTCCTCCCCTTAGGCACTGCTACCTGCTTGCCCAACACACTGCTGATGTAATAAGCTGTTGCAGCACAGCTCCACATATTTCCTCCAGGGCAGGAGCTTCATCAGGCTGAGCTGGCAACAGTCCCAGTGGCCAAAAGCCTGGAAAAGGGGCCACAGCAGTGCAGGACAGGCCCCTGGGCCGTAAGGGAACCCAGGCCTGTGTTGGGGGAGCATGAGGCAGCACATTGCCCAAGCTAGAAGTCCATAGAGCTGTGGGCCAGGTAGTCCTTGCGGCCGATGTTGCTGACTTGCTTGGTCTGCATGGCCTCCAGCTTGGGGCAGTCGGTGATGCGATGGCCCAGGCCACCGCAGAAGGCACAGCCCCGCTCACCTGCAAGGGAAGGGCTGAGGTCAGGGGCAGCTGTGCCATGCCAGGGTAGCAGCCCCCACTGCAGTGTCTCCCCAATGCTGCAGCACTGGGCTGCCTGCATGGCCAGGCAGGAACTGCCCCAAGGAGCTGGAGGTCCTGTCCACAGCCCAGGGGGGTCCCTGTGCCAGGCTGAAGCCTCTTACCTCCAATCTCCAGCATGGTCTCGTCCCCACAGTGCAGCACCTGGAGCACAGGTGGCACTTTCTGCTTGGCCTCCAGGAGCAGAGCCTTCAGGTCCATCAGCACCGACTCATCTGGGGGCAGAACACGTATCAGGCACAGCCCGAGCCACCATCTCCCCTCCAGGCCACCGAGCTTGCTCAGAACACCTCCTGGCCACTGCCTAACTGCCTCCCAAAGCCACACGCCCCAGCCCCACACTGTTCCTCACCACAGGCCTTGTTGATGAAGGTGGTGGCAATACCAGTGTTGCCTGAGCGACCTGTACGCCCAATCCGGTGAACTGTGGAGACAGAGACAGGGCCAGGCCTGGATGAGTGTGGTGTGATAGACCATCCCTGTCCCCAGACAACACAGGGCCTTGCTGGCCTCCCGCACACCATGCCCTCATTGGTCCCATAGGGCCCAGTGCCCACCATAGTTCTCAATCTCCTCTGGCATGTCGTAGTTGATGACGTGCTGGATGGCTGGGAAGTCCAGGCCCTTGGAAGCAACATCAGTGGCAACGAGGACATCTTTCTTCCCATCCCGGAAGGCCTCAA
>NW_008688635.1:0-4322 GCF_000695815.1 Acanthisitta chloris | reverse complement strand
AGAACTCCCAGTCCTACCAACTGCAGCAACCACTGTGGCCTCGGAGCCAAGCATGGCTCAATGGGGCTCCCTCTGGCAGCCATTCCCCAAATGAAGGAGTAGAGGGACCTCCACGTCCCACAGGGACCTGCCCTGTGTTTATACCTGCTACAGACAACGTGGAATTTGCTCCTGACACTGCCACAGCCCTTCCTCACACCATCACCAACCACTCCATGTGGGAACTCCCATGACCACACACAACCCTGGCAGGAGTGGGGTGAGGCAGGACCACACCATGGCCCAGGCTTCCATGGGACCCTCACTCACCTTTCCCTCCATGGATGGCCACAGCTTCCACACCCTTGAGCAGCAGGTACTCATGGATTGCATCGACATCTGCCTTCTTCTCTGCGAAGATCAGCACCTGCAGCAGCACAGACAAGATGGAAGAGCTGCCTTCCTGCAGGCTGGCACTGCTGGCACCAGCACGGCCCTCCAGGAAACCCATTCCTTCTTGATGAGCAGAGCACACAGCAGGGCTGGGCCCAGGACCTGCTCATATGTGGAGCACAGCTCACTTTCATGCCCCTCCCATACACAGGGTCCCCTCTGCCAGCTCCACCAGTGCCCTGGGGCTGTGGTGTGCCCACCTACCCCCACATGTTGCCAGAGCATGCTACTCACAGGTGGAGGGGTCTTCTGCAGGCACTCCAGCAGGTACACCATCTTGGCCTCCTCTTTCACATACTCCACCTCCTAGGAGCAAGCACAGGGATGAGGCAGGCAGCAGAGGAACTGCTGGTATTCCTCATCTGGCTGGGAAGGAGGGCCATAAACCCCAGCTCTCTGGCAGAGGGGGGCACTAAGCATCCTTATAAACAGTGCTGACCTCCCACACAAGCATGGGGTAGCACCCAAACACCTCACCTGCACAACATCCAGGCTCGCAGCACCTGCTCGCCCAACGTTAATGGTGATAGGCTTCACCAGGGCACTCTTGGCAAAGTTCTGGATCTTCTTGGGCATTGTGGCACTGAAGAGGAGGGTTTGCCGCTGACCCTGAGCAGGGAACACAGTGAGGGCAAGGATTTAGCACTCATCTAACCAGGCAGAAGCAGGAATTGAGCTTTGGGGTGCTCCTATTGAGGCAGTTCAGTACCTTGAAGTAGGAGAAGATGGTACGGATGTCCCCCTCGAAGCCCATATCAATCATCCTGTCAGCCTCATCCAAGGCTAAGTACCTGCAGATGTCCAGGCTCACCATCTTCTTCTGCAGCAGGTCCATCAGGCGCCCTGGGGTTGCCACCATCATGTGTACCCCACTGTGGGATGAGAGAAGGCCACAGTCAGGCCTTCAGAATTCCTGCCCCATACAGCACACAGAGGAAAGGCAACACCTCCCTGGCACATCACAGAGCCAATCAGATTGGAAAAGATCTTTGAGATCAAGTCCAATCTATGACCTACCACCATGTCAACTAGAACATACTATCAAGTGTCATGTGCAGCCTTTCCTTAAACACCTTCAACCTTTAACACCAACCCTTAATCCCCTGCCAGAAAACAGAACCCACAACCTCTCACAAATGAGAGACTGGAAGTGGCACTCAGTGCCATGGTCTAGTTGACACATTGGTGTTGGGTCATAGGTTTGACCTGACGACCTCAAAGGCCTTTTCCAATCTGATCGATTCTGTGAACCTCCAAGAAAGTCTTACTGTTTGATGGTCTCCATCTGCTCCTTGACAGACATTCCCCCGATGCAGAGGGCACAGCGCAGCGGGGGCAGCCCATCCTCCTGCAGCAGGCGGCAGTAGTACTCCAGGATGCCGTGGGTCTGCCGGGCCAGCTCCCTCTACGGACACAGAACCGACTCGTTCCTACAGCTCCCTGCAGGCAGGATCTGGGATTGCCACCGCATGTCAACCACAGCTTCCTGCAAGCACTCACCGAGGGACAGATGATGAGTCCATAGGGTCCCTCTCGCTTGGAGAACGGCAGCCGCTTCTCCTGCTCCAGGCAGAACATGATCACAGGGAGGGTGAACACCAAGGTCTTCCCAGAGCCAGTGAATGCAATGCCAATCATGTCTCTTCCTGAGAGGCTGGCAAGGAAACAGGATGTTTGAGAGTTAAACAGCTCAAACCTGCAGGGCTGAGCAAGGTGACAGGGAACAGACCTCAGTTCCCACTGCTGGGTGGGCAGCAAGGAGCAACTGCTCCACACTCCTGGGCAGGGATAGAGCACTCACATCGTGGGGATGCCTTGGATCTGGATAGGTGTTGGCTGCTGGATTCCTTTTTTCTTCAGGCCCCTCAGGATAGCTGTCAGAGAACAAAAGACAGGCATGTTCATGACCTGAACTCTTTGCCCTCTCCCACCCACATCCAGCAATGACAAACACCCCTCAGACCAACACAGCACAGCGGGGAATTTAAGCTGTGACTCCATTAACACTAAAAATCCCAGAGAAAAGCTGCCTCCCACCCTTCCAGGCTCCTCTCCCAACCCACCTGCTGGGAACTTCATCTCCTTGAAGCTCTTGATGGGGGGTGGGATGCCCTCCCCCTCCACCAGGATGTGGTATTTCTTGCGCACACGGTCGTGTCGAGCCTCCGACATGCCCAGGATGTACCGAGGAGCTCTCCAGCTGCACAGGTAACAGGGACAGGTCATGGTGCAGAGTGAGGCTGGGGCTCCAGAGTCAGCAACCCCCATGGAGTAATCCAGAGGAGTTCCCTGCTGGGCTCCAATATCCCCCCAGGGAAAACAGGTAACGCCAAGAGGCTTCGGGGTGTGATGGCAGGAGCAGATTTGAGCCAGTTCTGTGTGTTAGGACCCAAGGGAATGGCCTGAAGTTGTGTCAGGGGAGGTTTAGGCTGGATATTAGGAAAAGATTCTTCTCCCAGAGGGTGTATAGGCTCTGTAACAGCTCCCCAGGGCAGTGGACACAGTCCCAAGCCTGACAGAACTCAAAGGAGCATTTGCCCAATGCTCCCAGGCACAGGATGGGATTGTTGGGGTGTCCTGGGCAGAGCAGGAGTTGGACTGACGATCCTTGTGGGTCCCTTCCAACTCAGGATATTCTGTGATTAAACACTTCCTCAAAGTCTCAGCGAAACACGCAAAGCTAACAGCTGGGAACAGCCTATGGATAGTGGATGGAACATGCCAAAACCTTTTGGATACACCTGGATCATCTCTCTGACATTAGCTCAGAATCACTGAGGTCCGAAAAGACCTCTGAGATCACCAAGTCCAACCCTTACTGATCACCAACTTGTCAATGCTGCCTCAAGCAGTGCTGGCTCTGAGAGCTCTCCCAGTCTCCTCCTCTGGCTTAGTGACCTCCCAGAACTGAAGATCCAACCTCAGGCCTTCAAGTTTTAAGACAAATGTGCTTTATCAAGCCTTGCCGTACATAAAACAACATCCAAGGGGACTCAACAGCATTTGATCTTGCAGACCATGGCACAAAGTCAGTCACTGGGGCAAGAGGAAAGCCTGTGGTGGCAGAGCAGTGCTGCTCCTGCCAGGCTGTGTGGCTTCTGGTTCTCTTCAGCCACAAGAAAGTGATGGTTTTGGAAAGGACACCTCTGTGCTGTGCTGTGAAACTTACCTGGTTTTAATTGGGTCATCATAGGTGATGCCCTTGGCCATCTCCTTCACTGACATCAAAGCTGTAGGGACAGAGAGGATGAGTCAGTGCAAACGGCTCAGATCCACGTCCACATTAACCTCACAGAGGGCAAACAGCTTGGGTGATCATGTCTGGAGACAGAGGTGGGGAAGCCGCAGCCCTTCTGGGGACAGGAACACCAAGTACTGCCATGCCCAGAACCTGTCACAGCCATGTCTCTAACCCAGGCAGTGCCACCCGAGGGCTCCTGCTGTGACCTCCTGTCCCATCTCCAGGGCAGGTAACACCCTTCCTGTGCCCTGTCAGGAGCTCTCACACTCACCTCGGCCCTCTGCCACACTCTCAAGGATCTTTTCTTCCTCCTTCAACTGCTTCTCCTTGGCTGACTCCTTCCGAGCTGGGGAGAGTCAGGACACAGTGAGAGGGTTCACTGCTCCCTGGAAGCCACCCAGAACCCCGTGTCAGCCTCTTCCCTACCCTCCGCCTTCTCCTTGAGGTGCTGGTGCTGGTCCAGGAGGCTGATGTTAGACTGAGGCCCCAGTGGGATGTCATCCTCGTCGCCTTTTTTTTCTGTCCCGCTGCTCCTCCTCCGACACCCCCTTCCGCCGCATCTGCAGCAGCTTCTGCAACTGGAAGAAAGCGGGGTGACCCTCAGTGAGCGCCCGCGCTCCGGCACAGAGCCGTCCCCGCGCAGCGCCGG
>NW_008688634.1:14785-16564 GCF_000695815.1 Acanthisitta chloris | reverse complement strand
ATGGAGCTGTTGGTTGGATGGAACTGAGGGGAGGGACAGGCTCCAGAGCAGCCAAACACAAAAAGGACTGACTGAATGGCTGCAAATGGGAACTGCATTTGAAGAGCACCAAGCAGCACCACTTGTGTCCTGCCCAGAGTGAAGGCAGCAGCCAGGGCCCACTCTCCACCCTGGCAGGGGCACTGGAGTCCAGGCACACCTTGTACTTCGAAGCGTGTAATCGTTATTTAAAGTGAAAATTACCACCAAGCTCTATTAGACTTTAAAATAAAAATTAGAGATTTTTTAAATGGATTTTCCCTAACGAGGAGCGTGACGGATGGGTGTATCGGAGAGCATGTGAGCAGAGAGTGCTAAGGAAAATGAAATGGCATTAGGTAGCATCCCTCACCCTCCCCACTGCTCTCCTCCCTCAAAAATCCATACCGGCACCATCCTCCCGGAGTGGCACTGGGACAGGGGCCAGGACACGTTCTTCCCTCCAGGTTAAAATGGGCAAAGACATTTCCTTCCTCTCCAGAGACAGACACTTCCCTTCTCCTAAATCAAAGGCAGCACTGGAGAGGCAAAGAGTCCACCCCTTCCCCTCTAAGTGCACTTGCAGCCCTGGCTGGTCTCCCATCCCTTCCACAATTCATTCCCAAACATCCTCAATTTTGGAGTAGAATTATGTTGAAATGGGAAATTTCTATTAAAAATTCAGCAGGGTTAAAACACAGTAATTTTTGTCCTAGCTGACCAAAATCTGAGCTCCTGAGCCATGTGAGAGTGACAAAGATCAAGCCTGGGGGTGTGGAGCAACACTTTTTTTTTTGTTTCTGCTGGTTCTCTTGCTTAAAGCTCATTTTGAGGTTCAGCATGTGTGGGCCTTTCATATCTGTTCCAAAGCTGAAGCATTTTCATGGGGTATGTGGAAATGAGGTCTCTGCAATTCCAACCAAATACAATTGACGTTTTTCCAGCTTCAATAAATGTGCTATTTTTACCTCACAAGGTGTAATATCCACCCTAGCACGGTAGCAAAGGGCTGGGACAGGTTTAAAGCTGCAGCTCTTCACATGAAGTTCTGGTCAATTGCTGTGTTATCTTTCCCAGCACCTTATCAGCCTCTCCAGGCTATCTGCCTCCCCAATCCCTCCCCTCCCGGCTGTCAGCGAGCTGGAGGCTGCTAAATGCAAAGATCCTTTCCCATTAAAACCAGTGCCAGTCCTTGGCCAGCCCCTGAGCCAGGAGCGCATCCCATGGGCCTCTCCTGGGATCTGCAGCACAGGAACACTCACTCGAGGCTGAAGGTCTCAGAGGTCCCTTCCAGATGGATCTCCTGCAATGCCACTGAGCACAGGGGAGGTCTTTGTTCATCCTGAACTTTCTGTCCAAGCACTGCTGGGAAGGAAGGGCTGCTCAGGGGTTCCCCTCTCCCACCACTGCCTTCTGTCCAGACTCATGAGTTACAGACATCAGAGAATCATATGATGGTTTGGGTTGGAAGGGAACTGAAAGACCAACTGGTTTCACTCCTTTTCTGTGGGCAGGGACACCTTTCACAAGACCAGGTTTCTCCAAGCCCCATCCAAGTTCACCACCTTCACAGGGAAGAATTTCTTCCCAATACCTTTCTCTCTGGCAGTGGGAAGCCATTCCCTGTGCCCTGTCCCTCCAGGCCCTTGTCCCAAGTCCCTTTGCATCTCTCTTGGAGCCCCTTTAGGAACGTGGGAATCCTACAGCTTGGATACACCTCTCTAAGAGTCTTTGAACCCCACGAGTTGCCCCAGAACAAGA
>NW_008688634.1:7256-14753 GCF_000695815.1 Acanthisitta chloris | reverse complement strand
GGGAAATGCCCCTGGGAGCTGCTCACTCTCCCCTCTCCCTCAAGCTGAAAGCACCACCAGTGACTCAACCCTGCAAGGTCTCTGCTTCCTCCTGGGAGCAAGTTGAGTGTCCCTGCCAGCCTGGTGGGACACGTGTGGGGAGGGGGTGGCACAGCCAGTGTTGGGGTGATGGTGCTGGGGGAGAGGAGGTAGCTTGGGGCTCCAGCATGAGGTTAGCACTGAATCCGCAAAAATCACCGTACCTTGAAAAGTGCTCAATACGCCTATTGATCAGTCCTTTCGCCTCGATCAGTTTGCTGGTGTGTGCTGCCGCAGTGCTGCTTTCGGGAAGGGAGGGAGCGGCAGAGGAGGGGGCAGGGAGGACAGATTGCGCCTGCGCCAGAGATGCGCCAACTTCCCAAGGCCAACTTTGCCTTCTGCTCTGGCCTCAGGGCTTCTCCACCCTTCTGCGGGAGCCAGGGTGAGCTCTGGCCTTGTGTTGGCTTGGGGGATGTTTTTGAGGCACTAGGGTGGAGGAGTGGTCCAAAAAACCTTCTCTCTCCTACCCAGCAGCCTTCTTGCCAAAGCCTCCTTAGAAGTCTAAAATTGACAGTCCATCCAATGCCAAGAGCAGAAGCCAAGAGCCAGGGGACTCAGTGCTCTGGTCTAGTTGACAATGTCATGATCAGTCAAAGGTTAGACTTGTTGATCTTGGAGGTCTTTCCAAGCTTAGTGATTCTGTGTGATTCTGTGTGACCGAGGGGCAGCCAGGGCAGATACCCAGAGGCATCATGGAAGGTGTGGTGGGACAGAGCAGAGCAGGGAAGGTGGATCAGCACGAGAGACACGGTCTGGGCTCAGGCCACCCACACGCCAGGATGGCTTTGGGTATCACAACAGCCTGGGCTGGGCTGTCAGCATTGTTTGCTGTCCCCATCATCTAAACACCCTCAGGAGCCTTGGGGACATCTGCCAGGACCTTATTCACAGCAGAAACCCTGTTTCTGCTGAGAGGACCATTAAAACGTGCTGGGCTCGAGAGTGGAGGGAGGGAAAAACCCACCTCCAAAGGTCAGGGAGTTAATTTCCAACTCGTGTCCCCCTCTCTCACCTCTATGATTAATAATTGAAGAAAATGTATTTCTTTTTTTGGCTTGGCATGTATCAAAAGGAAACACAGCATCCATATCCTGCCCCAGGGAGAGAGCAGGAGTATGGGCTGGAAGATGCTGAGGCAGATCTGCAGAGGATTTCCCCCAGGCCCTCTGAGCTGCCTTGGAATGGGGAGAGGATGGGATAGCAGTGGGGACTCTTTGGAAGAGGCTAACATTGGCTTCAAGCTTCTTCCATCAAAATCAGCACTGAGAGTCTTTGAGCCTGTAGCCACAGGGAGAGCCTGATGTTCTTGGGCACTTCTCCATGCCCAGATGCTCCATCCTGCCTGCTCTCATGTCCTCCATCTCTTCCTGCTCCCAGCCATGACTTACCTGGGCTGTTGTCAGCTTCTGAGGAGACAACTTTGGATTGCTGGAGTAGTGTTGGGGGAAGCCACCAGCCTGGTGTGTCAGTGCCTGCCACCCACAGAGTCCAGGAAAGCCTGGAAAAGGAGGAATGGTAAGGACACTGTCCTGCCTCTACCAGGGCCACCTGCCTGAGCAGGCCTTGAGCACCCACCGTCCTCCCTTGCCGCTGGTTTGCTCTCCCACCTCCCAGGATTCTTGTCCAGGAGGGTTTGGCTGGAGCATAGCCATACTGAAGCTCCCTCCCTTTCCATCCCCACCCCATCCCACTCCTGGGATGACCCCTCAGCTTCTTCTCTCTGTACTCCTCTGCCCTGTCTGCACTGATTCCCTGCTGCCCACACCTCGGGATACCCACAGGAGCTGGACCCAAACATTTCAGACCACTGTGGCATCGATTTGCTTTGATGGATGCTCGAGGAACGCCCATGGAAGTCACAGGCATCCTCACCAGATCCAGCTGCTCCATATTCATCTCCCAGCTGTCGAGGGGGTGTACGTGGTGTCTGCAGCGTCACATCTGGGCTGGGTGCTGGGTGTGCAGCTCTTCCTCACACATCATTATGCAGATCCCTGTTAAGGTGGAGCTTAGTTTTGCCCTGCCAGCAGCAGTTGGAGCCCTTTGTTCGGAAGATGGAGTCGTGCAGGTACAGCAGGGATGGAGTGGAGAGAGACCTCGAGGTGGAAAAGCTGCTGGAGAGCTGGAGCTGTCACTGGTGCCCAGAGCACCCTCTCCTCAGGGCTGTGTGGATGCATCCACATGCCTCAAAACACCCCGGAGAGGCTGTCCCCTCTCCCTGCAGCTGGGAGGGTGCAGAGGATCCAGCTGTGCCCAGGCAGACCCCGGGGGCCTGGTCACTCTGGTTTCTGGCAGCTGCCTGCTGTTCCCTCCCCTCCTGGTTAAATAAAGCTTTGGGCTGTGATGAAGCCCATTAAAGTCAAAGGCGAAGGTGTGGGATTGAAATGTAGGACAGCAGCCGCTGCAGAATGTGGTTGCATGGGATCAATGGGAAATCAATACCAAGCTCTGCTTCATGGGCTCCTGCCAGGCCCTGCAGCCTGTGCTCCCTGGGCACTCCCCAGATTCCTGCTCCCCGTGGAATGGCAGGACAGCCCATCAGAACAGGGAAAGGAGGAGAAATTTTGTCATCCTGCAAGCCGCAGGTGCAAGGCTGCAAAGCTCTGCAGGGCAGAGCTTTCTGGGGGCTCAGAGGGGGCTGAGCCATTCTCTGAATCCCTGTGGGACTGGAGGGATCCAGCTCAGTCTCACCCACTGCCTTTCCCCAGCCGATTCTGGAGGGTGCTGAGGAAGCAGTGATGACCCACACAGTGGGTCAGGGTCTGGAGCCAGTGGCAGCTCTGGCACGGGGTCCCTGGTCCCCAGGCAGGGGAGCATCCAGCAGCTCAGGGCCTGGTGCTGCTCCCACTCCTGCTGCCATGGGCAGGGACCACTGAACAGCACAGCCACAAGATGTGAGAGGACCGTGCGTCACCACAGCCAGTCTGCTTCCCTCCTCTCCCATCTGCACCTCAGGAGGAAGCTACAGGTTGTCCCTGAGGCTCATCCTTTCCCAAGCTCCTGAGCACAGCAGCCACCCTGAAGGAACCTCCACATCCGTCCAACGCGCCGTGCCGGTATGGATCTGGCTGCAGCAGAGGGAACATCCTCCGTGCCATGACCATCACCATCATCATCACCCTCAGCCAGAGCAGCCCAGCAGGGAGACAGAGGCACAAAGGGATCTATCAGAAATGATGGTTTAATTGGAGGGAGGTGAGCACAGCACTATTTAACCACTGCTGCACATTGATGGATTGATCCAAGTCTAGTTACACTGTGTTTGTGACATTCAGAGGGCTCCCAGCCAGCCCCGGCCTGCTCCGGCAACGTCAGCTGGGCAGAGCCCTGCATGACTGGGAGCTGTTCCTGGGACTGACAAGGTGGGGAAGGAGCTCCACACACACCTCTGTGGCACCCAGTGGTGACACCCTCCCCATGAGTCTCATCTGGTGCCCTCCATCGTGGCAAGGGTGCCCACCCAGAGCACTTCTACCAACGCGCCGTTTCACAACCACCCTCTTCTCCCCGCAGACCTAGTCCCCCCCAGGCCACACCATGCTGCTCCTCTCTCAAAACAGCTCCTTGGGCCTCTTGGGGTGCCACCTCTGTCCCTCCTGCAGGAGAGGGGACAGCCCTGGGAAGGGCTGGGCACGGGAAGGGATCTGCAGAAGAGCCATTAAGCAGCCAGTTCTATCATCCCAGCTCACGTGAACATGGCGAAACCATGACATGATCAATCAGGGATGAACATTAATTATGATTGCACCTTGGGATCTTGATTGCGATTGATTAATTGATTGCTGGGCCCCTTGCAGCAGCAGCTGCTCCACAGGATTGCGCAGTGGTGAGATGGCTGGGCTGGCCCTGGGTGGGATTTGGGAACGGGGCCTCAAGGGATGTGTGAGCAGAGAGAGGGGACATTGCTTTTGAGAAGAGGCAAGAAGGAAAACCACTGTGCACAGACTCATAACATCTCCTCCGTGCGGCTGCTGGCAGAGAGCAGACACAGCTGCCAGGGACCCAGCACCGTGCAGCAGCTGGGAACACTGAGGAGATCCTGAGGGTGGATCCCAGAGTGGGATCCCACCAAGCTGCAGGCTGCTGAAGCCTTTTGTCGCAGGATCTGCACTCCCCCTGAGCCTCCCTGCTGCTGATTTCCATTGACCTGCTATCGACATCAGTGCTGGCCGTACCAAGCCCTGCTCTGGTGGGGAGGAGGGGTGGGTCTGCAGCACCTCATAGGTATTTTTCCATCATTAGGCACCTGAAGGAGATGCCTCCAGGCTGCTCATGCTTGGTACATCCAGCAGCGTTTCCTAGCCTGGCCTGATTAGCCAGGGCAGGAGAACAAAGCCACTGCTGATGCCCCATGGGGTCTGCTCTGGGGACGTCGTGATGCAGGACCCTTCTCCAGGTGTTGTGCCTGCAGGGCTTGGGTCCAGCATTCTCCTCCTCACCTCAGCTTTAGGGACATCTTTCCAGCTTGGCATCTCTTCAAACCACCCAAAACAGCAGTTCATCAGCTCAAAACTGTCATGGGCACTCAGCAGGGCTCCAGGCTGCTCTCAGAGCTGTCGGCCCTGGATAAACATGGACATAGAAACTGCCAAGCCCTGAGCAAATGCTTGCTGAGCTCCCAGGTGTGCTCTGTGCCCCAGCTGCTGCCCTGGCCCTCACCGTGGCCTCAGGCACTGAGTGCCACCTCACCCATCCCTTCCAGGGACCAAATGTTGCCCAGGGAGCTGAGCCGGGGCAAGCAGGCAGCTCAGCAGTGAGAAAATGAATGATTTCAAATAAACTGGCATTAATAGGATATTGATAACCAGACCAGGGCAGCACCGAGAGGAAACAAGCCAGGGAAAAGCTTCCTGGTGAATCTCCAGGGGAAATTTTTGCAAAGATTAAAATGAGAGCCAAAAAAAACCCACCCTGCTGGACAATTAATTCCTTACGATGGCCATTTCTCTGGCTGCCAGTGAAGGAGGATGCTGAGGAAGTGCTGAGGATGTCGATGGAGAGAGGGAGGAGACAGCAGGACCTGCACCCCTGCCCCTCTGCAGCGCACTGAAAGTGCAGGGCCCGTGATTTATTTAGTATCCATGAATACTGAGCGAAATCAGAATAATGGGGCACTTAGCCATGTTACTGAGAAATCACTATTGTGATGCAATTTGCCTCAATTAATTAAGCCTTTTTTGTTACCATTATTCCTTGTTTTACATTTTGTTTTAGATTTCAAACGATTGGGTGCACCGGGAAGCTGAGAGCTCTGCTCAGAGCCATAAATGCCCAGCCCTGCACAGTGCCTGGCCCTGCCACCCTCCCACAGCTGTGCCTGGTCTGGTGCTCCAGTGGGTTTAACATGGTCTAGTGCAGCTCCTGAGCTTGCTCGAGATCTGGTGTGTGAAGGAAGAGCCTGAGCTCGGGGTGCAATGCTCCTGGTGGGCAGAGAACTGCTGTGATGGTGTGTCTGGGGCTGGGTCACAGCCCCAAGGACACAGCTCTCATGGGCAGGAGCTGAGCACCGAGCAGCTGGAGACTCCCCTGCTTGGCCACATTGTGCTCTGGATGCTGGTGAGGACCTTGCAGGCTCCTCATCGGGGTGGGCTCCTCAGGGCCAAGGGTTTAATGTCAGACTTGACCAGGATGTCCCCAGAATCCTGCCCCCCCTGCCTTCCCTGGATCTGTGGTTGGGATGAGTCTCTTTGGCAGATAGAGATTTCCCCCAAAGGAGATGAGGCTCAGCCACAGAGCACTCAGATTGGGTCAGTCCCAGCACCACAGGGACCTCAGGTGGGCCTGGCAGTGCTGTGTTAATGGTTGGACTTGAAGATCTTGGAAGTGTTTTCCAACTTTAATGATTCTGTGATTCTATTCTGGTCCTCCCACATCTCCGGCTCAGCAGCCCTGGGACCTGCTCAGCAGCCCTGGGACCTGCTCAGCATCCCAGAACCAATCCCCTGCAGCATCCCTGCCCCTCTCCCTGCATCCCTGGTCACTAGCATCACACAGAGCCAAGGGATGCAGGAAGCCACTGGCAAATCAAAGCCATTTGTTACAGTCAGGAGTTTTCCTTCCAGCCCTTCAGGTGATGCCATTTAATCTCCTGTGATTTTTATTCCCCATGTCAGTACCCACTGCCACAGCATAACTCCTGTGCTGGACACGTGAGGGGCTCTGTGTCAGGCTGGTGCTATCCCTTTAATGGAGGGGAGAGAAAATATTGGTGCCTTGGACCCCCCTGGGAATAAATTCATACTGCCGTATCGATTCGATTTTTTCCTCCTTTTGCCTGATTCCTGCAGCCTCCTGGGTAACGAAGATTAAGCTTCAAGCCCTTCTGATATTACTTTGAAATGCAGAAACCTTCAGCAAAAGAGACTAAATCTTCCCTCGTCTTGGAAAATGGCAAATATCTTTGGGGATGGGCAAGTGTTTCTGTCTGTTTTCTCCTTCTCCCTCCTCTGGAATGACCAAGACATGTGTGGCACACACATATGTGCACCCACACTCTCCTGCATCTTCACAGAGGTGTCTCACTGCCTTCTGCTCCTTCGTGCTGGGGATGATGTTAAAGATTCATGGAGTCACTTATTTAAGCAGTGTTAAACTGCGGCCGGGAGCTCGGGCGAGCCTGGAGCCAACCACCTTCACATCAGATCAATTCATTACCAGCCTTCTTATGATGAAGCTGCTGAAATGTGGGTTGAGAGAACTCTGAGCGCAAGCAAAGAGCTCTCATTTCCTCAGTCCCTTAATCGCTGGAGACAGACCTGGCCCATGATCTCGGTTACACCGGCAGAAATCTGGAGCAGCTCCAGGTGTTTAATTGGTGTCACTTGGGAATTGTCAGAGAAGCAGTGGAGAGCAGTACCCAGCCCTGGGATAGGATCCTGGTCCCTCCTGCACTGACAGCAGCTGCTGTTCAGCTGAGGGACGGCAGTGGCTGGAGGCTTCTCTGTGCACAGAGGTGGAGGGAGATGTTGAGGACATTTAGGAAACTGAGGAGAGCGTGGATAAAACTGAGATGCAGGGAACAATAGCTGAAGCATCCTGAACCTGTAGGGCTCCTCCCTGCAGGGAGGTGAGGGCTGGGGAAGGGAAAGGGGATGGAGATGCTGCACGCTCCGTGGGGATGGACCACTTCATGGTGGAAAGAGGACAGGGACAGGGACAATGCAGCAGGGCTTGACATGGCCATGGGGTGTTTGTTTTCCAGGCTCCTGACCTGCAGTGGGCTGGTCACTGCAGCCCTGAGTAGAGAACAGCTGGGAAAACCCAAGCAATGGAGGGGTTTGCTCCAACCTTGTGGGGAGTGGCCTGGCTGCTCTCAGCAAGGCTCCAGCCTGGCTGGGCCAGTCAGGGGATGTGTTAGGACTTGTTGCCCGAGGGCCTTGGGAGGAGTAGGTGTGGACATGGGACCCTTAAACAGAAAGC
>NW_008688634.1:2231-7176 GCF_000695815.1 Acanthisitta chloris | reverse complement strand
GCCTTAGGTTGACCAATTGGTACACACCTAATGTATAGAATAAGCCAATCAGCAGGGAATATGCTAAGCAAAGGAACTATAAGGATCTGTGAAAAACAACAATAAAGGGACATTTTGCTTGCCTCAAGCTGTCCTGTCTCTCCATCGGCAAATCCTAGCCCCAGCTGAGTGTCTGGGACCTGCCAAAGTCTTTATCAGTTGACCTTGTTTGGGCTCTTCCCTGGTCTCAGCCATGCACTTCCCACCAAAGCAGGTCCTTCGAGCTAGGTTATGCCTCCCCAGATGCTGTTCCATGTCCCTTTCTCTGACATCAGAGTCCAAGATTAATCCTGATTCCCCCTTGCCTGGTTCTGCTCCCAGACTTGGCATCTCTCTGCAGCAAACAAAGCTGCTCTCACAGCCAAGGCCAACTCTGCTCCTTCCTCTTCCCAAGCATCCAGCAGCTCTGGATGTGTCCTTCAGGCTCAGCAGCTGTGCTGCCTGCCCTGGCATCATCCAAGGAGTAATTTCACTGCTTCCAGCCCCTTCCTGAAGGTTGGCCTGGGTTACATTTCCCTGCAAGGAGGTTTAATTCTTTTTTAAGGGTTTAATCCCTTTTTAATGGCTTAATCCCTTTCCTCACCTGGACATCTGGAGGAGACTCATCAGCTGACTCCAAACTCCTGAATGTCCTCACCTCTGCTTCAGATGGGCAACTCTGGTCATGTGCACTCCCTCACGATCCTGTCCCTGGCAAAACTCCGTGTCTTCCATGATGACTTCCATGAGCCATCCCTGGGAGTGTTCCAGGCCAGGTTGGATGGGGCTTGGAGCAACCTGGGCTAGTGGAAAGTGTCCCTGCCCATGGCAGGGAGTGGAACTGGATGGTCCTTCCAATCCAAACCATTCCATGAAACTCAGGGGAGCTGGGAGCCACACTCACCACATGTGCCCACAGGTCAATGCTCTGCAAAGGCAACCTGGATTTTTGAGGCAGAGACTTTTCCCCTCGAAAGCGTCACAGGCTGCAAACACTGATATTCTGACACTATTTTTCTATCAATAAAGTTTATTGTCCTTTTTTTGCAACCCCTTCAGCAATTAAAAAAAAAAAAAAAAGGAGAAGAAGAGGAAGAAGAAGACAAAGGGAGTTGATGTTTGACTGCTGGGCTATCACTTAAGTCCTTGTTCCTGTTTACTCAGGACTTATTAGAGCTCATTCAATGCCTATAGCATGGCTGGATCAATACCTGCTGGGAGCAAGAGAGATTCCGCTTGGCCACTGTAGCCCATGTTGCAGAATTGATCTGCTTGGCTGCTGCAATCTGAAAATCCATCTTTTTGCGCTCTCTGCCTCTCTCTGCAGCGAGTTGCTAAGCAACAGGGGCTCCTTGGGATGGCCATTGGCCAGCGCCGCGGCCGCGCCGTGGTCCTCCCTGGTCACTTGGCCACTTCGGGCTGCGATTCCTCCTCCAAGGATGGCTGTGGGCGGTGGGGAGGTGGGGAAAGGGCAGGGAGGAGGGGAAGGGGCTGGGGGGCGGCGAGAGGAGGGACGGGGAGGAAAGGGAAATCAATATCACCTCACATTTAACCTTTCTTTAAAAAAATCTTTGAGAAAACTCTATTGACCCATTCCTTATCAGTTCGCGCCACCGCAGCCTCTCCGACGGGGGCTCTGCTGCCTTCAGCAGCACCTCGGCTCAGGCCCTTCCTTCTACCTCTCTCCCTCACCTTGGCCGGGCACAAAGTTATGCCAGGTTAGCTAAAGGTGTCTCTTTAAACTGATTTCATTACAGTGGGGCAGAACCTTTGTGCGGATGTACTGGGATCAATGTAAACCCCATTTGCATCGATTTCGCTTCGCTTTGGTAAAGGAATCGAATTATACCAACCAATACCAACCTGCTTTAAAATGATTTAAGAGTGTCTACACAAGACCAATTTTGGCTTGCAATTTTGTGTGTAGACAAGGTCCATCCCTCCTCCCAAAGAGTTGTTCGTTTGTCAAATCTTGCTGGCACAGAAGCCTCCAAGCTTGGGCTCCTGTGGCCTCCCCAGCTGCAGAGTCTCCAGCAGCTCCTCCTAGAAGCGATGCCCAGGCTTTGTTTCTCTTCCATCAGATGCAGATCAAGGGTGGGTGGTTGTTTCCCAGGTGCTGCAGAGTATTGATCCTGCTCTCAGTCCATCCCACTGTAGATCCAAGCATCTCATGCATTTCCCCTGTCTGTGTTTTCACCACAGCCCCTAGATGTCTAGAGCCCAAAGTCTTTGCACAAGAGCTTTACAACCTTTATTTTCTGATTATCTCACATAGCCGAGGGACAGGGGGGTCAATACTCAACCACAGATGCTCACAAGTGGATGCTTCCCCATATGAGACACACATGTCAAGTGGCCTCATTCCCACAAGAGCAGATCAGCTCCCTCAAAAGCCAGGAAAAGCCACATTTCTCCGGGGTCATCCAAACCAACCACTTTTATCAGCTCCCACAAGAGGTAACTCACAGCCCAAGAAGTTTCCCAGACAGGAAACATGAGTCCAGTGCTGGCTAGGGGAAGCTGGAGCTCTGATCCCAACGCTCAGCCTGTTTGACTACAGTTCACCTCAGGGTCCCCTCGCTGGCATGTCCATGCTGCTCACCTCTCTGATTCATTTTGGGGCTCAACACACAACTCTGGGGCTCTCCATCATAGCAGCTCAGGATCAAACTGTGTGGGGAGTGTTGCTAACCCATTCCTCATGGGAAGGGGAGTCAGCAAGGACCTGCACTGTGTCTGGGTAGGCTCTGGCTCACAGTGGAGACACCAGGCTGGAAGGGTCTGTGTGATGTTACCCCTGGATACTGCACACAGGTGGATTCACCTGACCTTGTATCCTTCAGCTCAAGGAAAAAGCACCAGAGGACATGTATATTATCCTATTCTAGAGATATATTGTCACCCTATTTGAAAGATATATTACTGTCTTTAAAGATATATTATTATCTTAAAGATATATTATTATCTTAAAGATACATTATTACTTTAATGTAAATGAAAAATCCAGTGGTTCCATCCCAGCTGGAAGAGCTGAAATAACTCAGCCCAAAGCAGGGGCAGTTTCTCAGGCTTTGCACACAGGCAGGGCTGAATTCTGCCTCAGGGTGACCAAAAGACACAAGTTCTTAGCCCTGAAGAGTCTTCCTGACTCTGCTGCTACAATTTCCTCCTCCTCTGTGGTTCCCTTTTGGAATTTTCTTGTCCCACACTGATTTTCTCACCTGGAGGATGGGCAGGACACAAACCTTGGAGGACAGGGAAGGGAGTTGAAGAGTCCTGTGCATGTAGGGCTCTGTCCCTGGGAGCATCCAAAGTCCTTCCCCATTGAGCAGAGATCAAGGATGCTCCAACAAAAGTTCTAAAAGTCGGAAAATGTCACTTTATCAAAGCAAATTCTCCTCCCAAGGGAGTCACTGCTGCATTATGTCTCCCTTTCCAAATGTTCCATTGGCCACATGAAGAGAATGGGAGTCATCAGCTTGTCCCATTTCAGCATTCCCAAAAGGATAATTTCCCTCTTCCAGCCCTGTGTGATTTTATTTTTATTTTGAAATCATGATTAATTCACACTAAAAGGCAATTTGAAACCTGCCCAGGCTTAAATTTAGCTGCAATTCTCAAGCCTGTCAGAACCTCCTGCCTTGATTGACAATGTCTGTGATGGTTTGGAATTTTTCTTTTCAATTTTTTGCTTCTTTCCCCTAAATGAAGAAATTAAAATTCACACAAATCCTCACAGAGAGAGGAACTCACCTGTCAGGTCGAAAACTCTTCTGCAGTTCCCAGGGGGCTGAAGCAGGTCCTCCAGGCTCCGATGTCTGGGGCAGTGCTTGGCCTCTGCCCTCTGGGATTTTGGGGGGATTTTGGTTCACACACATGTTAATGGCTGCTGAACGATCACTTTGCTAAGCAGCACATCAAGCCCTCACAAATCACCCGCCCCGGGTTCTGCGAGGACTCCCCACGCCAAGCACACAGCTCGGGAAGACCATTAACTGATTTTTGCTTTCACTTAGAGCTCCACATCGACGTCCCTGCTCGATATTTGACAAGCTCTGCACTGGCCCCGAGAGCTGAGCAGTGTCTCGGGAAAATATTCCTGGTCCTCACTGCACAGAAACCTTCAGGTTTGATCCTAAGCCGCAGCATCCTGGCAGGGCAAATGCTCTGCACATCTCCCAGCCATCTTTCCCTGGCCGTCTGGGGCCGATCCCTCTGCTCCCAGACAATGTGAGAGTATCAATTTTTCAGGAAAGGAAATGCATTCTGCATTTTCAGGAGAAACATTGTGGGTTTTGTTCTGCAGGTCCTGTGTTTTTATGAGCTTCTGTCCCCTTGCAAAGCTCCCAAACACCTGAAAGGCTCTTTTCAAATTCACTTGGAAGCTGCAGAAATTTGGGGAAAGAAATAGAAAGTTTGGATTTGTTGTGCAATTGACATGAGATGTGTTGAGAGCAGAGCACACAGTGAGAGATCTCCCCTGCCCCAGAGGCCCCAGAGCCAGGCTGGGCAGGCGAAAAGGGAACAGTGATTCTGGGATTTCATAGAATCATGGAATCACTAGGATTGGAAAAGCATTTAAGTCCTTCCACGAGCCCAGCACTGTCAGGCCCACCCTAAACCATGTCCCTGAGCACATCTGCATGTTTTTTGAACACTTCCAGGCACAGTGATTCCACCACTTCCCTGGACTCCAGCCAGCACTGCTGGGACATCTCCTCAGCAGGTTACACCGCTGTCAGGTTGCATCACCTGGTGCTGTGTGGGGCTCCGTGGGGGCTGCAGCTCTCCCCCAGAAGGTCTCCAGAATGCCTGGAGCTGGCACTTCACTTTCCCTGCTCAGGTCCCTGTGGACATCATAGCTGTTGCTGTGACTCTGCTGTGATGCTTTTCCAGTCTCTTTGGGATCTTCACTCTCTCCTGCAGC
>NW_008688634.1:0-2192 GCF_000695815.1 Acanthisitta chloris | reverse complement strand
CTCACAGCCCCTGGGGGGTTTTCACCCACCACCACCCACTCTGCTGGCACAAGGCCTCCCTGAAATGTCACATCAAGGACTCCAGTGCCCAGGGGAGAAGGAAGAGCTATGGAATAACCTCCACAGTGAGGTGACACCAGGGCTGTTTGTGCACTTGGCTGGCTAAATCAGCCAGAAGCCTCAGTGTCCGGAGCACAGTGTGTGCGTTCAGCCCTTTGTGTGCTGCATAAATGAAGAGCAGGAAACAAAAACTTCATCCATTAACATAATGACAGGTGTTTCCCTGTTCTTAAGCCAGGCCTGGCCGAGCAAAACACTTAAGTACATGATTAATTTGAAGTCTAAGAGACTTAAGCACATGCTTAAGTGTTCTGCAGCTCCAGACCTAACGACAGAGGTTTCCACAGCACGATCCATGCTCCCAGTGTGTTGCAGTGGTGCTCAGATGTATGGATTAAGGGTGCCATAAACAGTTGAGATATTCTGTTTAAACAATCATTTGTTGACAAGACTATTCTAAGCCCATCGAATCCCTAAGTGATAGATGTATGTTGTCTCTCTGAGTCTCATGCTGTATCAGCCATTGATTTTTTCTAGCCTGGATGCTAAGGTAACCTTTACCTGAGAGCTTAGGCAGACAGCGATAGGTGTATGCTCACCATCCCGAGCAGTTTGCACTGCTGGAGCCAGGACAGAGAAAGGCTCAGCTTTGTATCCATCCTCACAGCACGAGGCTGCCCTGGGTTGCTCTGAGGGCTGAAGAAGCATGTCTGGCTGTGCTGCTCAGTGCTGCAGTGCATGGACTGGAGACATCTCCTGAGGGATGCTCCCCCTTCTCCAGGGGCATGAGCTCTTCCCAGCATCTTCCTGCATGGATCATGTCACAGGGCAGTTCCTCATCCCCAACCCTCCACTGGCTGCCCCGGGGAGCAGCAGCATTGTTGTGCCATCCATCTCCTCACTCAGCACCCACTCCAGAGTTTTTCATCCCTGGAGCCCCACGGGTGCCCTGGTGCCTCCGTCCCTGTGTGGGCACCGTGTGGAACACCCTTCCTTGAGATCTGTTTTAATCACATTTATACACTGCAACCAGGGGAAGGAATCTATTGACGGTCTGTCTTCACATTTCTGTCAATTCTTCCGGAGACATCATTAAACCCGAGAGTGGATCTTAATTTAACGTGTTGGCTAACGGGTTATTTAATTAGTTTTCAATAACCCCCCCAAAAAGTAGGGGGTGGGGAAATGGGCTCAGTATTAAGGGGAGAAAAAAAAAAACCCAACAAACCAGAGAGCAAGACGATGAACACATCCAGGTTTCCCGGATCTGCAGAGAAATCGTCTCCTCAGCCCCTTCGCCCCTTCTCTCTCACAAGAAAGAGCCCTGTTGAGCTTCCCCCTCTCCCCACTGTGTTCAATAATAAATGAAAATGGTAAAAAGCAATTCATACACAGGCTAAGCGTCTGGATTTATTATCAAGACAATTACACCGAGGAGAATTCCCGGAAAATTACTCTTCGAAGTCTTTCTCTGGCACCCCCTCCTAGTTTGGATAAATACAGCAGCAATTACTGCTGCAGGAGAGAGGAGCTCGCAGGGAGAGGGGTGCCAGTGCCTCGTGCCCCAGCCAGGCTGACTCTCGGGTGGCACCAGGGTGGCTTTGTGCCCAGGGAGGTGACAGACTTTGGGGGGGTGATTCTGGGGACAGTGCATGCACGTTTCCCTTGGGCAGGTCTGTGTGGTGGGTATTGGCTGAGCCACTCTGTGTGTCTCTGTGTCCGTGTCTCTGTGTGTGTGACAGCCCTAGGTGGCTCTGAGTCACTTTGCATCATTTTGCTGAGGAGTGCACCATGACCCAAGCAAGTCAGGGTGGGCAAGGGACAGGCTTGGCCCCTCCATCCTGCGGGGACCCCCTGCCTGTGCCAGCTGCTGGGTCTGGCTGGGGGTTGGCAGGTCATTGCCTTGTCCCTGCTTCGTCCCCTGCTCCTGCCTCTCTTTGTGTTTTACTGCATATCCGTCCTTGCTTTGGCCCTTTCCCTGCCTTGTCTCCATCCCTAGCTTGTCCCCTTCCCTGCCTCATTTCCAATTTTCCCTCACCCTCACTGCCTGTCTCCGTCGCTGCCTATCCCCACCCCTGATTGTCCCGTCCCTGCCTTGTTCCCTTCCCTTCCTCATTTCCCCTTTTCCCTCA
>NW_008688633.1:60393-71196 GCF_000695815.1 Acanthisitta chloris | reverse complement strand
AAAGAGGGAGCAAAAAAATAAAACGTTTCTTTGATACTTGTGTGGGCAGATGAAGTTGGATTTGGTGATGATGAGCTCCAAAGCTTTCAGTGAACAAAAATGTTTTGACCTGAGCATCAGCTAATTGGGAACGGGAAACTTTCTCTGGTGTGGAATTTGTGTAACTTTCAGAAATAGGCATGCAGAGCCTCCGGGACTTGAGTGTGTAGCTTGCTCACCTCTGCACTGAGAAGAGGAAAGTGGGAAGGTGATGTAGGAACTGGCTGAAGAAGGAATGGGGTAGTAGGCTGCTATCATGGTGCCATAGAGAAGCTGCTACTGTGCTTGTTGTCACTCAGCTGGACTAAGCAAGCTCACTTTGCTGTGTCCTAGCATAGGAATATTGCAGTCTGGGCTTTGATGTCTATTTCTCTTCTGCTAGAGTATAAGGAGGTGCCAGAATGGCTGCTACCTCCGCATGTCAGTCAGCAGGTACCTGGCACTCCTGTGCTGACTGGCTCCTGTACAAGAATGCACATGTACTGCCACACAGTAGCTCCTGGTGGGACTGCTGCACCATCAGAGCTACCATCCGGGCTCTGATGTGAGGTGCTGTGCCTTGCATGGTGTGCACCAGGAGCTGAAATTTTAAGCAGTCCTGGGAGATATGCACTAGTCAGCCTCCTCTTGTCCTTTTCTCATGATGTTTTGTTCTGATCCCTCTCTGCAGAGTCCCGGAGTGATGATAACAGTGTGTTCGATCTCTTCGAACTTTCTGGCTTCATGCGGAAGGGAGCTGGGCGCCGGGGACCCGGGGTGTACCTGGTGAAGGGACCAGAATCCTCCAGCCCTGCCTACCGTATTGAAGATGCCAGTCGCATCCCTGCTGTCCCTGACTCAAAGTTCCAAGACTTGTTAGATGCTATCCATGCTGAGAAGGGCTTCATCCTCCTGGCCACTCTCCGTCAAGCCAAGAAAAGCAGAGGCACACTGCTGTCCGTGGAACAGAAAGATGGCTCTGGTCATGTCTTCAGTCTAGTATCAAATGGCAAGGCGGGCTCCCTGGACCTGAGCCTTTCTGTTGATGGCAAGCAGCAGTTAGTGTCAGTAGAGGATGCCTTGCTGGCTACTGGACACTGGAAGAATATCACCCTGTTTGTGCAGGAGGACCGAGCTCAGCTCTATGTGGGGTGTGAGAAAATGGAGAATGCTGAATTGGACATCCCCATCCAGAACATCTTCACTAGGGACCTGGCCAGCAGTGCCAGGCTCCGTGTTGCCAAAGGGGGAGTCAATGACAACTTCCAGGTAAGACTTTCACTTATATTTTTGCCGAGTATTTTTGGTCATCTGCTTTGAAGGTGCATTAGCTACTCAACCAGCCCAAATAGCTACAAAGGGCCTCTAAATCTGCTAAACTTCAGTAATGGATTTTCAAGGGTGAATCATTAGATTTGCAGGGATGGAACTTTCTGCAGCAATAAGAAGGTGCTGAAGCTTCAGACACATAGTTGTAGCTTCATTGCTCAGCTTCTTATATGAGGTTCAGGAATTCATGGGTTTTTTCTTCCTGCCCAGAGAGTTGCCAGGCCCCTGTGATCAAGGATGAGACTGTTAGGAAGCAGGGCTTGTTTTCATTAAAGAGAATAGAGCAGAGTGTTTCACTTTTCCATCTGTCTGGAATAGAGCAGAGTGTTTCACTTTTCCAAATTACAGATCACAAAATTACAGATCTTACATGACCTTTAGTCTCTCTATACAAGTGGTGCTTCTTTCCCTTGCAGTTGCTGCAAGTAGCTGTAATTCTTCCTCTGTCCGCAGGGACTGCTGCAGAATGTGCGGTTTGTGTTTGGAACAACTCTGGAAACTATCCTGAGGAACAAAGGCTGCTCCAGCTGTAAGTCTACAATCTTCTGAATCCAATGACCTATTAAAAATAAAATTTCTCATTACATTAGAAAGACAAGTTGAAACAGAACGCAGAAGTATGCTGACATGCAAATCCACATTGCATAAGAAATAAGATTATATTTCTGCCGGCACCCTAATGAATCTGGTGGCAGCTGTTTAGCAGGTGTTATCCTGGAATGATAAATGCACATGGTAAAAAATGCATTTGCTTTGTCTGTTTTTTCTCTTAGCCACTAGTGCAATCATTACTTTGGACAACCCCATCAATGGTTCTAGCCCAGCTATCCGCACTAATTACATTGGCCATAAAACAAAGGACATCCAAGCAGTCTGTGGTTTTTCCTGTGATGAACTAACAAATATGTTTGTGGAACTGCAAGGGCTTCGGTCCATGGTTACAACACTTCAAGACAGGGTTCGCAAAGTGGTGAGTGTCAGTTAAATTCGTGGTACCTTTCATTAACTGGCACTCAGTGAGTTTATTATAACCTGCCTTTTGAGAGCCTGGTTAAACAACAAAAAATTTACTTTGACTTTTGTGGAAAAGGGTGTTTTCTATGTTAACTTTTATATATCTCCTCTTTGCCCTCAAGACTGAAGAAAATGAAATCATTGCCAAAGTGGTACAGATCACTCCTGGAGCATGTATTCATAATGGCATCAAGCACAAAAATAAAGATGAGTGGACTATTGACAGCTGCACTCAATGTACTTGCCAGGTAAGATTCCTCACATTCAAAAATTCTCTCTATGTAAACTCATGAGTTAACAGATGTTCACTCTAACAAAGAATGTAATTTAGAAATCATACACAGACCTGGGCATACTGGAGTAGCCAGAGAATTATTCAGTTGATTTAATTCTACTACAGATCTGGTATAAAGGCAGCTTTCATACAGTGTTACAACAGCAATTTTTTAGAAAGTTATACAAAACTCTGATACAGCTGGTAACACACTTTTAGTTCCTTAAATTGGGGAATGCTGGTATTCTTTACCTAAGTCCATGAGTAACCTAAAAGTCAGTATCAGTAGAACAAATTTATAGTACTATCAGCTTTGCTCCCTGGAATACTTTACATCCACCTTCTGTCCTCACTGGACCTCCTGTTAGCTTAGTAGGAAAAGACATTCTAGTGTTTAGTAAAGGCTCTTAACCTTTGTGGTGTTTTTCTTCATCTAGAAAATGCTTCTAGCTCTGTCCTATTAGTTGTTACCAATTATATGGAACAGCAATCCCTTCCAGATTTTAGTCTAGCTGTTTAAATCCCAAGATCACCTGGCAAGACTTATGCTTTGTGTTTTGCTTCTGCAGAATGTCTTAAACATACACAAACATACAGTTTAAGGGATTCTTTTAACTCTTTGCTTGTTCCATTTGAGTATACCTTAGCAAAAGCACCTTGGAGTATCATTCTACCAGAGTGGGTTAACTAGCCTGCCACTCATAGAAACTAAAACTTGTATATGTGCAATCCAAGGCATCTCAAATTCTGCATCTGCTTCTTTAATTCTCTAAATCTTTTGTCTTATAGTCAGCAAATAATGCTGGGACTTCTGCATTTGCCTCTTTCCTACCAACCTTCTTACTCAACATCAGCTGTAATAGCCTTAATGTAGTCATTTGCTTGGGGAGATTAAAATAGTAATCACAAGAGCATTCTTCTGACCAAGCTGCTACCTTTAGGAAGTAAAACTACATACTGCCATTTAGCTCTCATTACGATTGGAGATGGGTGTTCTTATCCTGCCAGCTTGGCTTACAGATCAGAAATCTCTAAGTATAAGTTACAGGTTTCATGACTCTTCAGCAGAGTCAACTAAACTCATTTTATCTTTACTATATAATCAGTTTAAATCCATATTAACTGAAAAAGTTGGCTTCTCCTTCTTGTTTCATTTCCTTGAAGTCTGACCTTAGACTTTGATATCACATAATAGTCCTTCACCCTAGCCAGCATCTGCTAGTTACTTGTGATAAACTTCTGCAAAACCAAAATATTTCTGCTCTTGACTGAAAAATAATGGGTGAGACTGGAAATGAGATGACGCTTGACTGAGAAAATACCTGGGGCTACCCTTGGGTTGTACTGGATCTAAACACAAGGGTCTCGGCTTTAGATATGTTGTTGAGTCTTAAGGTGCTTCAGAAAAGATCTGTTATTTAACCAGACTCCAGACATTGTTTATATTTCATTTGTTTTTTGCAACTCTCCCAATTATTTACAGAATTCTGCCACTGTATGCCAGAAAGTGTCCTGTCCTCTCATGCCTTGTTCCAATGCCACTGTGCCTGATGGGGAGTGTTGCCCCCGGTGCTGGCGTAAGTACTTAACACTTCTATAGCAGTTGACTTTACCTAACTAGACACATGCTGCTCTAAACTATACCACAACTGGATATAACCTTGCAATACTGAAGTAAGGTTAGTCTGCCTCTTTGAGGTGCATCACTTAGGTGATGCATGTTCAAGTATTTTCTACAACACACAACATACCGAAATGTTTGAGTTCATGGCCTTTATCTTTTACAAGAAGCATGTGGCTTGTGATGACAGTTGTGTCCTCTTTTTTGTGGAGAGAGGGGTGGGAGAAAAGACATGGGAAAAACATGTACCTGGAGTCTTATTCAGAGCTGTGTTGTTCTGCAGCTAGCGACTATGCAGATGATGGATGGTCTCCTTGGTCTGAATGGACTTCATGTTCTGTGACCTGTGGTAATGGCATTCAGCAGAGAGGACGTTCCTGTGACAGTCTCAATAACCGCTGCGAAGGGTCCTCTGTACAAACTCGGACTTGCCACCTTCAGGAGTGCGATAAGAGGTGTAAGTACTTAATCTGCTCGTGCTGGTAGTAAAACATGGACTGCTTTCACTGGCTTAATGTTAACAGCGAAGATTACCATGTAGCTCTGTCACTGGCATAGATTGTTTTAAGCTTTAAAGACTTGTATTAATCAGATAAAGGGGAGCATGTAGTAAACAGGTGTGCTTGGGCAGTGCTCCCAGGACAAAATTTGAGGCCAGTTTAGGTATGAAATTTCCCTGCTATCAAAACTTGATTTGTGACAGTGCAGAGGCTATCCAATCAATATATATGGAGTCTTTGGTACAGTTCTGGTACTGGCTGTGTCCTAGGTGCTGTGCAGCTGAAGTCTATTCTTCAGAAACTCTTGCTAACAGACATCTCTCTTGTAGTTAAACAGGATGGTGGCTGGAGTCACTGGTCACCGTGGTCATCATGTTCTGTCACTTGTGGCACGGGCATCATCACTAGAATTCGCCTCTGCAACTCTCCAGTACCACAACTGAATGGCAAACCTTGTGAGGGTGAGGCAAGAGAAAACAAAGCCTGCCAGAAAGATCCTTGCCCAAGTAAGTGTGTCCTGGTGGTAACTACTATTCAGTAGCTTAAACAGTGAGCTTCTTGAGTAGTTGCTATATAACCTAGTTCTCATGGTGTTCTCTCTTTAAACTTAGAGGTGGGCTACATAAAACCTCACAGGTTAGGCTCAGATGGTACTAAATGTTTACTGTGGCTCTCCCATGGAGTCCATTAATTCTGTCATTTATGTCGAAACAATGTCTGAAGTGCTCTCACTACAAAAGTAGTAGTCCGTAGTCAAGTAGAAACTAATTGTACTACTGAATTTAAGCTATACGAATCTTCTAACTTCTGTCTCCCTTTAGTTAATGGCAACTGGGGACCATGGTCTCCATGGGATGCTTGCACAGCGACATGTGGAGGAGGACTTCAAAAACGCAGCCGTCTCTGCAATAATCCCGAGCCTCAGTATGGTGGGAAGACTTGTGTAGGTGAAGCTAGAGGGACCCAGGTCTGCAACAAACAGGACTGTCCCATTGGTGAGTATTGATTTTTCCCATAAGCATCTGAAGGTTGTAGACAATCTTGAAAATACTGATCTAAAAGTTTTATATAAGCCTGTGAATCACAAGTGCTATAATTTTAAACAAGGATATCAGCCACATGCAGTATGTAGCAATGCTGTTGTTGTAACACTTTGTCCCTTGTTTCTCAGATGGGTGTCTGTCTAATCCCTGCTTTGCGGGGGCTGTATGTACCAGCTCCCCTGATGGCTCCTGGAAGTGTGGTGCCTGTCCTGCAGGCTACCATGGTGATGGTATTCACTGCCAGGATATTGATGAGGTGAGAAGACTATAGTTTGCCCCTTGAAAGGGAGAGAAAGAAAATGGGAAGGGAGGATAGAATCTGTGTTTTATAATGCTAACTATTTTCTCCTCTATGTCAAACTCGTATTTCAGTGCAAAGAGGTTCCTGATACCTGCTTTGTCTTCAATGGAGTGCACAGGTGTGAGAATACTGAACCTGGGTACAACTGTCTTCCTTGTCCACCACGTTTCACTGGAACACAGCCATTTGGTCACAGTGTTGAGGATGCTATGACTAACAAACAGGTATTGTCAAATTGAGAACTGTTCTGGTTTATGAAAAACGGAAAACACCTGTGTATTTTGGACTAGAAGGATTTGATATGTTTAATAAACACTATCTTCTGTAATACAGAACAGAAGGAGCACTAAACAATTTTTACTCAAGTTTGAAGTGAATTTTAAATATCACTGTCCTCCTCATCCATGTAGGGTTCAGATATTATACATAATTTTAGGAGTAATTTAACCAGTATTCACTAGTAATACAACGGTATGTGCCTCAGATATCTTAGTGCATGGTTCCATTTGAAAATACACTGTTTGAACAAGAAAAATAATTAGTGCTAAGATTGCTACTGGAGTTGGGGCCTGGAAAAATGTCATGTATGAGGCTTTTATGTTTTATTTTTCTGATTGAAGGATCAAGATTTATTTGAATCTCTGGGGGGAAATGAGGGATCAAAAGGTGTTTTCAGTGGGTTTAATTTCTGTGTGGTCTTCTAGGTCTGCAAGCCACGTAATCCATGCACAGATGGAACACATGACTGCAACAAGAATGCCAAATGCAATTACCTTGGACACTTCAGTGACCCCATGTATCGCTGTGAATGTAAACCAGGCTATGCTGGTAATGGCATAATCTGCGGAGAAGATACTGACCTGGATGGATGGCCAAATGAGAACCTTGTTTGTGTTGCCAATGCCACTTACCACTGTAAAAAAGTAAGTTTATTCTGTTTTTCCATCTGTACACCTACCTGACTGAGGTATTACGATTTTGCCTAATGATTAGCTCTTGCCTGCTCAAATCCCTACTGTAATCACACCAGGAGCAAATACATCTGTGTACTTTATTCTTTCTAGGATAACTGCCCTAATCTACCTAACTCTGGGCAGGAAGACTATGATAAGGATGGGATTGGTGATGCCTGTGACAGTGATGATGAGGATGATGGGATTCCTGATGATCGGGTAAGACAATGGAAAAGAACAGCCTTTGAGAATGTGTCTTTCCCATTCCCTTTCCTAAAGCTGACATTTAGCTTCTTACCTTAATCATGAGACAGTAGGAAATTGCTGGCACTGACAGCTACCTAGAAACCTTAGAGATGCATAACAGTGCAGACAAACTTTATGCAGCTGTTTGAGCTTTGAAAGTTAATTTTCATTTTTATTCAGCCATTCTTACACTCATGCAAGCAGCAGGGTGTTTTAAGATAGCAGCATTCCAGTTTTAACTGTTTCCCCACCTTTCATTTCTTCTTTCATGTAGCAGTATAAGCATAAACAGAATCTGGTGGAAGCTTTAAGGAGACTCTTGTTAAAGCTTGACTTCTTTCTCACTTTTGCAGGACAACTGTCCATTCATCTACAACCCACAGCAGTATGACTATGACAGGGATGATGTTGGTGACCGCTGTGATAACTGTCCCTACAACCACAACCCTGATCAAACTGACACTGACAACAATGGAGAAGGAGATGCATGTGCAATAGATATTGATGGAGATGGTAGGTGGTCTCTAATCACAGATGAATCAAATGTACTCAATATACCACTGATTTCCTACCAAAGTTTCATCCCTGAACACACAAAGTGTCTCTTGTGGTGGTTTCAGGACACAAAGACTGCTGAAAGAACAGTTAGGGCTAATGGAAATTCACTTTGAAATATATACACTTTAGCACAGTTCATTTCTAGCTCCCCTCTGAGACAGTAGGAACAGAACTGTGTAGCAGAGCTAATGATGGGTCAAGTTTCAAAACATTCAAAGGCTGCTCAAACTGCTTTCAAAAATGTATTAAGAAGTGTGTGGTGTCCTTTGCAGCATTTAGGTGTTGATTTTCATTCATGAACTTTCCTTAATTTTGCAGGGGTCCTTAATGAAAGAGACAACTGCCAATATGTCTATAATGTAGACCAGAGGGATACAGACTTGGATGGTGTTGGAGATCAGTGTGATAACTGTCCACTGGAACACAATCCTGACCAGGTAGGGGATTTGCATTCTATAAGTAGAGGACTGATATTATAGAAAATACAGTATGTTGTGTGTTGTAGAAAATATTTGAACAAGTTACAGCTTAAATTTGACTTGTTACAAATCATTCTTATTAATTTCCCAAATGGTGCCTTTATCAAATAACATGCTCTCACAGTTTGAACAGCTGCTAAGTATTTTTTGAAGTGTTAACTCTAGTGAAGATCTGTGAAACTACTGTGTGTACTTGTCTCCTAAACATTTCTTAGGTTTGTCAGTTGTGGTGATTCTCATAGCGAGATTATGAAGAGGGTAGTTCCTACTACCCTCTTCATCACCTGTTGTGCTGTGTTCACTTAGACACAATGTTACTCTTTAATCTTTGTCCCTAAGCTTGAAGCAGCTGCATTCCAGAAGATAACTTTTTCTATGAGGAAGTTGAAGGCAGCACAAGTTCCTTTTCTCTAAAGAAAAGGCATATTCTGACAATATAAAATTTCCCTTCATAAAAGTCTAGGGAGATCCAGACTCTCGGACAACTTACTCCTTCAAAAACATTTGAATGCAGAAGTGTAGATAAAGCTTGTGCCATCCTCTCAATTAAAAGTCTTAATTTTAGTAGCTCCAGGGACATAACTGGAATGTTTGAAGGGTTAGAAAAGCTGTTGAAAATCAGTGCAATCTGGTGTAGTATGGTCTTGTAGCCTAGAAGCAGGGTTAGTTGAAGGGTTTAAACATATAATATAAAAATGTCTTAGTCCTTGTTTGCTTTACTACTGCCCTGCCTGAGGGTGGGAAACACCTGAAGATCCTTTCAGGCAATATTTCTCTTATGACTTTTAAATCTTAATATAAGACTCTAATGACTTTTCAAACACTTTCCTAATCAAGTTCTCAAAGTGGAGATGTTAGATTTCAAATGGCAGAACTAGTAGCTATTTAAACTGTGTGGTCTGCCTTCTGTCTACACCAACCCGAGGGTCATCCACCAGTGTTGACAAGGCCACTAGACTAAACCTTGAGGCAGTCTTAGGGGATCACAGGATTGTTTTTCTTGGTTTGGAAGCTGATTAAGCAAATGACTGGCTAAAATACATGATCAGCAATCACAGCAGTTAATCCAGTCTGTGACCACTAAGGGAACAATTGTCTTGACTGATGATTCAGGCAGCATGAAGAACATTTATTATAAAGAAAATTATGATAAGTAGAAGCTGTAAAACCAAGACTTGGTAAACTGTTTTGATGTTACAGTCTCTACTGGCTAGGTACAGAGTAGTCCTACCATTATCTGGCCCTTGGAACCACATTGCTGCCAGTGAAGGTGGGAGGGAAAGTACCCTGTGTCCAATATGGTAAATTAGTAACAGAAGAGCCACATGGCAGAAAGGAGAAGATAAGCTGATGACCATACTGCTTTCTGATGCTGTGAATTCAAATTAAAACCAGGACAAGACTGAAGTAGCATGAAAGCAGTTAGCAAAGGCAGCTCTAAGTCTGTATTAATCCACTCACTACATTCATTTTGGCTCTTGATAAAGCAAGCAGAAATCTCCGTTAATTCTAGATGTTGACGTATATTTCAGAGACTCCTATCTCAGCCTTCTTTAAGAGACTTTTTATAATGTTCTTTTTTTCCCCCCCTCCTCTCATAGGAAGACTCTGATTCCGACCGCATAGGTGATCAGTGTGACAACAACCAGGACATTGATGAAGATGGCCATCAAAATAATCTTGATAACTGCCCCTATGTGCCCAATGCCAATCAAGCTGACCATGACAAGGATGGAAAAGGTGATGCCTGTGACCACGATGATGACAACGATGGTATCCCTGATGACAAAGATAACTGCAGATTGGTTGCTAACCCAGATCAAGCCGATTCTGATGGTAAGATGACCAGTATCATAGTAACACTTTAAGAGTATCTTCCAATAGTTTGCATTTTTTATTTCTTTTACATTATTTAGGGCTGGATGAAACTTCCAAGTAACAAAAAATAGAATGTCTGTACTGTTGTTATAGTGCATCTTGGGAATAAAGAGCAATGTAAAAATGACCACACATCCAACTTATTCCTAAGTCACTATCAAGGTGGAGTGAAAGGGCATTTATATAGTAGCTGTTCTGACTTCTGTTGTGTATCTGTCAGCAGTACCTGGGCAGTCAGAGATCTGCAATTAAGATTTCAACTCTGAAGTTGTAAGACTCAGAAGCAAAGAACAGTGTTAATATAATGGTAAAATTACTTTTATCCTGCAGGTGATGGACGTGGAGATGCTTGCAAAGATGACTTTGACCAAGACAGTGTGCCAGACATTGATGATATCTGCCCTGAAAATGTGGAAATTAGTGAGACTGATTTCCGAAGATTTCAGATGATTCCCCTGGATCCCAAAGGAACATCCCAAAATGATCCAAGCTGGGTTGTTCGTCACCAGGGTAAAGAACTGGTTCAGACAGTCAACTGTGACCCTGGTCTTGCAGTTGGTAAGGAAAAAAATTTAATAGGCATTACACT
>NW_008688633.1:37718-60374 GCF_000695815.1 Acanthisitta chloris | reverse complement strand
GGGGGGTGGGGGCTAGCGAGAGGAGAACCTGAGAAATTATTAAGGAGTTCTTTAAGAGTTACAAAAGAGCATCATGTATAACTTTAACCTTTTAATGTTCCCATAGGTTTTGATGAATTCAATGCTGTGGACTTCAGTGGTACCTTCTTCATCAATACCGAAAGGGATGATGATTATGCTGGCTTTGTATTTGGCTACCAATCTAGCAGTCGTTTCTATGTTGTTATGTGGAAGCAGATCACCCAGTCTTACTGGGACTCCACACCAACCAAAGCTCAAGGCTACTCAGGTCTCTCCATTAAAGTTGTGAATTCCACCACTGGTCCAGGAGAACACCTTCGTAATGCTCTTTGGCACACAGGAAACACTCCTGGCCAGGTAACAGTGGCACTTACTATATGCTAAAGTACTCTTAACCTGATAATGTACCCTTCTGCACTACAAGGCAGGCTGTTCTTCCAACAAGTTAGACACTTAAAGGGCACTTCCACATGCTGATCAGCATGGCATAATCTTCTTGGCAAAGACCACTAACTTTGTAACTATCCTGAATCATGCAAAATATTGTATGCAACTAAAAGGATTGCTTGCTGTAGACAGGCTTTCCAGGAGCGGTGAATCAATTTTTTTTGTATTTGTAGTGTAGCTTCCAATTTTTAAACAGTAAATTTAAATGTAGTTGATTTCAAAAGATCCTGTTACAGATCCTAATGACTTGAAGCCTTTTAATAATAATGCTTGGCAAGGCACCTTTATGTTGAAATAATGGCTATGTTATCTCAGGCCTTTGGTTAATAAAAAATTATTCTGTCATAGGTGAGAACTTTGTGGCATGATCCTCGTCACATAGGCTGGAAAGACTTCACTGCATACAGATGGCGTCTTAGCCATAGACCAAAGACTGGTTTCATCAGGTGAGCATCAGCCTTTTATCTTAAGAAACTAGCACAAGGAAAGTGAATTTTTGTAAAGACAAACTTAACAGAAGCTTGTCAAAGATGGCTGACCTATTGTCTCTTTATAGGGTTGTAATGTATGAAGGGAAGAAAATCATGGCAGACTCAGGAGCAATCTATGATAAAACCTATGCTGGTGGTCGACTAGGATTATTTGTCTTCTCTCAAGAAATGGTGTTCTTCTCAGATCTTAAATATGAATGCAGAGGTAAGGATGACATTGTATTTAAAAGATCTATATAAAAGAATTGGTTCAAGAAAGCTGCTCTCAAGAAAAGCAGAATGGATCAAGAAATAAGATCTCAGAGGGAAAGTTCACCTCTGATCTTTCATGTCTCAATCTTGAACAAGTTCTGCACACAGAAGCAAGACACTTTCTTGATAGATTTTATACATTTAAACTTCTAACTGTGAAGAGTTTAAGTACATTTCTATTGTTATTCCAAACTATCAGAAATCCATATTGAGTTCAGGAAATGAAATATATCTTGAATCTCCTTTAAAATGCTGGCTAGAATGAATCAACACAGCTGACAAAGTCCAAGGTGGAAATGCAAAATAATGTCTTCAGCAAGCAAGCGAGTACTGTCTGACGCGCTGATAACTGATTTGCTTAAAAGCAAGCAAAGTAGAAGGTTGTCCATATAGTGCTGTGCAGTCTTGCAGTTCAGTGGAGGTAGGTGCATATGACTAGTTGTAGGTGCCCTAGACGTCTTAAATTATTACTTCATTATGTAATGGTTTCTTAGTCTAGATTTTGAAATCTAACTCAACTGAAAGTGCTTGGGTACTTTCTATTCTTTACAAATGTCTCTAGGGATTAATGACTTGGAGATAATAATGCATAATAGACAGGAATATTTAAATACCTCAAATTTTTTTCCACAGATCCATAATCACAAGGTTGTTGGATTCAGAGACTATTTAAAAATGCTGGTATTGCACCTTTTGAAACATTTAGCCTTATAAATCCTGGGACCATTATATTATTCCTTCCTTTCTTCTTTCTGCATCAATGTGGACTCAAAACACATGACCTGCCTCAAGAGAATGCTTTTGAGAGAATGAAAGAGAACATCGTTGGCATCTGACCTCTGCTGAAATGGAAGGAAACAAATGTGTCTTGCAAATGAGAATTGTCTTCACTGAACAAGCACACTTCTTTCAGTAGGAAAGATATTTGTTTGCTGTTTATCACAGTGCGGTGTCACTGCCTCTAACTGGAGGTCCCATGGAGTAGCATTTTGTAAAAAGAACATCTTTGTATGTGCTGTGGACTACTTAAACTAAAGACCTTTCATTGTGTTCTGTGGGGAAAAGGGTTTCTGGGTGGGAGGGGGAACTCTCAGTCTGTTTTCTTTATGGGGACACAGAATTTTTTTAAGGAAGGCTGCACTACCGTGGTTTACATCTATTTAACTTGGAGAAATTGTCAATTTATGTCATATCATTCAGATGAAAACGTAGCCTTACTCTATTTGTGGTGAGCTAGATCAGCTGCTGCACTACACAGGACAAAACAGATATCTGAAAACTGATTTCTGTCAAGGGAGGGGGGAAAGAGGATAAAAACTAGTACACTGGATCACACCAGCTTTGGGGAGAACTGGGATTTACAATTAAATTCTGTTTTTTCCTGATTAGATGCAGATCTTTCTTACCTTTTAAATGTTTTCTTTCAGAAAATGGTGCCACAAAACGCCACCATCTCAGCTAGCACTGTGCTGTCTTTTGGGAAACCAGCCTGTGCTTCACTTTTTATGGTTAAAGAGGCACAAAAATAATAGTAATAAAAACATTCCTTTTCTACATGCCATAGATACTTTAAACACCTCACTTCTTTGGAGGGGAGAGAAAGGGGCCTGTAGATAAAATTGTAAAATATTTATTTTTGCCTATTCTTCATGTTATAATAACTGAGGGATTATTGATTAAAACAACACAAAATGTGTCAAGACTATCCACCTAATCATTGTTTCAAGTCTTCATGACTGTAAGATTGTAAATAAAGATTATTTATTATCTCTGTTCTATACTGAAACTAGAGGGGGTTTAGTTGAGAAAAAAAGTCTTGTGTGGAGCAGATGGCAGTGATGTATTTGTTAAAAGAGCAATTTTCCCCTAACTGGCCTTGAGGTGCAGGGAAAAGCAATGAGGTGAGGAATGGGATGTTTGTTTTTCTCAGTCTAAGCTCAATGTTGGCTTTTCCTTTCTTTGTGCAAGGCAGTTGGTAGCCTGGGTGGCAACTGTTCCGCAGTGCTAAAATTCAAGTCTCCTTAGACAATACCAGTTTCTGTCCCATCAACAGTGTTGGAGATGAGGGAATGGCATCTACCATCTTAGTAGTACTTAGTGCTGGGAAATGCCTGTGGTGCTTCACCACTGGTCAGTGGGCCTAACACAAAGCCAGGATACCTGCCCTGAGGAGACTGCAATGAGAAGCACAACACCTACCATCAGTAACCATTCAAACCAGCTGTTTGTGCCATTACACACTAAATATTGTAGCTAGTGATGTGTAGCTACAAAAGAAGGAATTCTTTAGACTAGACAATTTCAGGAGCTCAATGCAAAAGAGGGAGAGAGGCCTTGCTGTACATTAAAAGACTTTTCCCAACAGAAGGGGCAGCATCCTTACACCTATAATATTTCCTCGCCTTTTCAAAAAAGGAAAAGAAATGAACATGGTGAAAGTTTTACGTACAAATATTACCTCATTGTTGTGTGACTGAGGAAAAGCTTTGGATTAAACAGCGTTCAAATGTCTAACAAACTTTAAAGCTACTGTAGTACTAAAAAGTTAATGCTGTACATAGTAAAAATTTCTTTGCAGAAAATGTATTCCCAGTAAGGAAATGGCATTGGAAAAAAAGTCAAATACAATTTCTAATGTTGTATTATATTTTTTCCTGTCATCTTGTATACCATTGCTTGTATTTTTATAAATTATTTTTCTCATTGCCCTTGTAATAGTTAATCACATAATTGTGTAGATAGGCTATTTAAATAATTTATCATGAAATGCTACCTGTAGAGTTAGTATTTCTATTTTTATAAAAAGTTTGCACACTGAAGATTTTTTTTTGCTTCCCTCCTCCCAATGTTTTTGCTAGCATAATTTTCTAAGAACATGCCTTTTTTTGTAAACATTTTTAACCATTTTCCATTTTAAAGTTGTGTAAGTTGTACCATAAAGCTTCTTACATACAAAGAACAATAAACCACCAAGGACATTTATATTTACATGTTCATGCTCTAGTTTTATTCACATTTTGTAATACAGTTCTGGATTGCTGATATGTTATTTGTGTCAAAGTTGGGTTCAACGCAAGATATCTCTACACTCTTTAAATTAAAACTATGACGAGGGGATGCACCTGAGTTGTGACCCTAGGTATAACAGCTTGTTTCCCATAAAGGCACTGCTGCAGTTCCATAGCACAGGCAGCTGGCACATTTGATTTTGAAGGCTTCACGTGAAGACTTACCTAAGTGTAGACACAGCCATGTTACCCTTGACACAGCCACAACGAAAAACACTTTGTGAGGGATTTCAGTCATCCCCAGCCAGGCCTACCCCCTTTCACATGAAAGGAGGCAGCATGCTGGCTATTTCCAAGCTCACATGAATCTCGACTCTTCTAAACTGAAACTGCGAGTGTAACCAAAAAGCTAATGACATGGTGCTCTATCAACTTCCAGAACATGCTGCTAAAAATAAGAGCAGTTCACACTAGCTGGGCAGACAACTTACAGTAGCAGTTTGTCTCGTGCTCCTTAGCAAATCCAGGTGCTATGTTAGGAGTATGAGATACCCACGAGAAGTGTATTTAGGGGGTTCTGCAGGTACAGAAAACTAATCTTTACATCTTTTCCTGAGGATGAAGAGTCCTGTTCTACATCCCTAAACTTTTAAGGGCAGTCTTGTATGCTTGATTTTTTTTCCCCACTGATAACAACGAGAACAAAGAACTCCTGACCTGTTGCTTCCACAATATGAGGGACTGCTGAATTTCTGCCCTCACCAGTTACAGGATTGTCTGCTTCACTTCTCTGGAGTGAAACAGGGTAGTTGGAGTGCACTGTCAGTGTAACCCAACCAATCTTATCTGGGCCTGCTGTATCAAATGTCCTATAGTTCTGGTCTCTAACTATCTTCTTGTCTCCCAAGGGCAGCAAGAAGACTGAGGGGAAAAAAACAAAGACAGTTCCCACCTGGAGAAATCACTTTACTGTACTTGCTGGAAGAATGAGATACTTTGGCTTTAGAAAGCCAACCAGTTGTGTGAACAGATATAATTATGGACTTCTGTAGGTCTAACCAAAAGTTTGAAACAGAACTGCTGTTGATGTGGGGAAGATAACCTTGGCAGCCCATGCCAAAGTTCCATGCTTATTTATATATATGATCAAGCTGAAAGTTTTTTTCACCCCTTGATAGAAACTTTAACATAAACTGGAATTCTGGACATATAAGAATAATTTCAGTGGGGTTTATTGTTGTCTAGATTCAACAAACCTTTTTTTTTAAGTCATATTATTTTGTCACTGAATTTATGTAGCTTTTATCTTTTTTAGAATAAAAAAGGCAAGCCATATGCATTGTGTTAGGAAGCAGCTATAGTTAAGATAAGTTAGGCCTCTACTTGCCCAAGGAAACAACTATTAAAGCAAAACTAAACAGGAAGAATATGAAAAATGGCCACACTTCACAGGGCAAAAACTCCATAGGTAAAGCCTGTAGGAAATCTGGCGTTCCCAACTGCTTGGAGACTCATCAGTGGGACATCTAAGTATACCAGCCAATGCCAGCCACTTTCAGTGTTATTTGGTATTTGGTCAACATTTTTTTTATAAGTAATCTTTGAATTCATGCTATTACAAGGAGTGCAATGTCTTCTTATCACAGTGTGCTCTTCTCAGACCCCATGCAAATGCAGTACCTTAAGTTTTAATGTGGCCATTTGGATCAAACCTATGTTCAACAGGTGTAGTAGTTTAACCTGTAGATATTTATAAGCTATGGAAATAACGACTGAGATAACCACAGCAAGATCTGCATCTTAATGGCAACAGTACATTTTTACTGATATCGGCATGATTTTTGGAGTGAAGTCCATATTATGGTGATTGGCAGATTTTCAATATAAATTTATTTTGGAAAGGACTGCTGAGATCACAGAAGTGAGCAACTTAACGTATCCACAAGAGGAGTTATAGTTCTTATTTCTCATATTTTCCAAGAGAGATAAGAACAGGTGCACAAAGTTGTATGAATATTAAAGCAGACATATGACAAGGGGAAGCAAATTCATTAGAGAAAAGTGTTTGTCAAGCAGAAATCTTGACGATAAAATCTTCCACAGGAAATCCACAAAATTAGACAAGTATCAGAGAAACCTGGATTTTCAAATCTAGACAAATCCCAGGAAGCCCACACAACATTTGTCTTTGATTTTTCAACTGCTTTCAAAGTCAAGAACTGCTAGCCTAAACAACATATACAAGGGCTAAACTAAGTGCTGTGTAGGTACTGTGTCACTCTCTCTCCATGACTCTACTCACAAAATGCATATGGAGAGACCACTTTAGTGTTATTGTAAAATTAGGGTAGAATGCCTCTGGCAATACCCTTCCCACCAAAACTATGCATACCAAATACACAAAGCAAACAATAAGAAAACAATGGCACAGAGCAGTATTTCCTCAAGAAGACAGAGGATTTTTAAGGGGGGAAAACAGCTCTAAACACAGAATACCTATCTATAAAACAAATTTATTCATGCACTTTAGCACTCTAGAAGTTACTACACACTCAGGAATATTCCAGTTTACTGTTTTGGGGTTTTTTAAGCATAGCAGATAAGGTACATCAGATTGAATTGCAAGCAGTGAACTATTTCACATAGACTTAAATGACAGGGAGCCTTTTATTCTAACTACTGCACCTGGATTCCAGCCAATCCCTCAATGAAACGTATAATTGGATAACTGTAGGTTATGGCATGAGTAGTATTCAAGCACCTCTATTCTATTTTAAAAGGAAACTGTTTTTCTGACCTTTAAATCTCACTACAAATAAAAGAGCAATTATTTCTCAATAAATACTTCTGTTGATGTTTAAATGTAAAAAAAATAAAAAATAAAAAACTGTTATTATTTTTCCTAGATTTCATAAACCCTCCTATCAACTTCATGAGGACTTGCCAAACCACCTTGTCTTCTGTGTCTATGCTTCAAACTGTGAGATTCCCAGAGGTGAGGCTCGCTCTTTCATAAATGGGGGAAGAAACACTCCTGGAAGTGTAAACTAGCAGATTTTGCATGTAAACAGCAAAAGAGAGTGATCTTATATTAAGCTGTGATTAGAAAGCTGGTTTAAGAAGCATAACAAAAAGGTGCATTCTCATATTATTTGCTGAAATTTTATCTAGCAAATATGGGATTTAAATAAAAAATTCTTATAATGATAGAAAATATAGAAATTGAGCTGCAAACAAGATATCCCTTCCTGATCTGGAGGTATAAATGCACCCTTTCCAGCACATGACTTTCCCAGCATACTTTCTGGCACTTCTAGATTTGCTGCTCTGATGACATGTTTAAGCAGTCCTTTCCTCTCTGATCTATGCAGCAGATAATTTCTGCACAGCCTGTTTTCGCTCTGCGCTCAGCATGCCCACTGGCTCTGCAGGAGACCTGCTCAGGAAGTGAGAGGGAAAGCATGCACTACAGATCCACAGAGTACATACAAGCCAATGTCTGGTTTGGAAAAAGGCATTTGGCTGAGAATTTTTGTGGGGCGTTTCCCTCTTATTTTTATGATCAAGCTGAAAGTTTTTTCACCTCTTGATAAAACTTTAACATAATCTTGAATTCTGGACATATAAGAGCAATTTCAGTCTTTTTACTGTTGTCTAGATTCAACAAACCTTTTTTTTTTACAACATATTATTTTGTCACTGCTCTTTGAAATGAAAATCCCTCAACCACTCTAAATCTCCACAATAACTTCTCATACCATAACAGTATAATAAAATAAATGCGGTAGTTCTATAACCACCGTACTCAAATTTATACTATATTTTGTATATACATATAATGTATAGGTAGACATACAGTTCATGAAAATTATTGACTCACCCTTATTTTCCACTTTCAGGGGAAAACACTGTGGGGTTTGCAATTTAAAAGGGCAAATCATCGAAACACACCCACTGGAGCCAATCAGTATCAAGAGCTGAGCACCAGCCACCACAAACAGCAGCACTGTGTGTGTGTTACTGAACAGTCTCATTGGCAAAGACAGAATGGTTTGGTCATATATTGTGCCGCAATTAGATGCAAGCACACCAAAATTTTCTCTTCAGGTATATGCTGCTTTCTGCAATATTACATTTTTGGAACAAAAGCATCTATCTTGTGCTGTAAAATCATAGTGTGAAATAAGATAACAAAACCAAAATAGCATAAACCCAAACGCATGCAAAAAAAAATTCTTATTCCTCAAACATCTCTAAGCCCAAAATTCAGAAGGATGACTTTAAAAATCAGTCTCCTGTGCTCTGCTGTATTTTCAGATTAAAGGAGCTAGGAAAGATGGTAAGGAAGCCAGTTATCAGAATCTTTGGCCAAATACAACTTACACTAAGTGAAGGTATATATTTCAGAAAACCAGTTTCCAAATCCCAAGTTAGGCTGCAAAAGAAAATTAATTTAAATATCTTAATCATCACTGCTACATCACTCTCTGAGAAGCTGCCACATTCCAGAGCTGCTGGAATTCAAGTGGTAAGCCCCGACTGAGGGGTTATTGCAGGTCACAACACAGAGTCACAGGAAAAACAAAGAAAACCCATGAATCCTCCTGGGCTCAACTTTCCTTTTAGCCTGGTATTGGTAGAGTTTCAGCAAATGACCTTGTCACTATATTTTACACTATATCTCTGTTATTGTGAACCTCTCACCAGTAACCATATTCTACCAAATAATTCTATTTCATACAGTTTTACTTAAAACAACTGAAAATTAAATAAAAGGGCACTTGTATTTATATTTCACTTGTAACATCAAGCAAGAAATAAAATGCACCCAAAGCACCTATTATTTAATATATATCAGTAGAAACCAAGCACAGATAAATATTAGGTCGCAAATTCTTTACAATCTCTGAGTTTCAGTACTGACCCAATACCCCTCTAGAATACCTTTGGAATAGCAAGCCATGACTGCTAGGTCTCTGAAGTTTCAGTGACAACAACTGGTGCTGGGTGCTCAGCACTTCCCAAATTTCCAAGTGAAGTTACAGAGCTCCTGTTGGAATATAAACTTCAAGTCAACAGCCATTCGAACCTACCTGCTTACCCCTGAAATGGCAGATGTGAATAAAAAGTTCCATTCACGGCCTCAGGAATGTTGTAAGGCTTAGTCAGCAGCAGCAACCCTTCCTGGAGGGTGCTAGGGAAAACCTTTTTGTAACAGTGAGCAAATAAAGCAGGAAAATTATTTAGCATTTTTCTTAATGTACCCTAGATATTCTACAGATCAGAACTTAGTTTTCTTCAAAAGCTAGCCAAGCACTTGGAACACTGTTTTGAGCAGGTCTCTATAAAACACAAGTCCCACAGGTTTGTTATTGCTGTTTCATAACAAGTAAAAATATCAGAAAATAAAACAAGAAATAGCACCTGCTTGTTAATGTAATGTTCCATTCATATTTTTTAATTAAAAGCAAGTAGGTTAGATTCTGATCTGTTATATCCACACAATCACCACTTCCTCAGGAGTGTGCATCCACTCCTACTGGCAACTTTGTAAATTGGATTAAAATCTGTGCCAATATGTGCAGTAATTTAAATATTCAGATTAGAACAAGTGGGCCCTATGTGGTAACAGCCATTGTAGTTAACATTCTATCCATACATCTTTTCTTGGTGAATGTTAAAAGGCTAGTACAGTATCTGAGAAATTTGTCCTTTTAGTTCCAGTCACATGAGAACTTGTCAATGGGAAAAATTTATTGCATTTTCTTTGCTAGAGTATCTCTCCCTCCTTAAAAAAAATCCCCATTTTTCAAAAAGAACGATTTTTTTAAATAATGTCTTCTTATTCTGACACTGCAGTGCAGGAAGTGAAAAACTAATCATCAGCTCAGTAAATAAGGAGAAAATCAGGAAAAGAGTAGTTAAATATTAGACAAGCAAAAACTTGTAAAGAATTGTTTTTATTATGTCAAATGCAAGCCAGCTGCAGTACCCCCACCCCATCTAGCCATTACTGTAAGATTTCACAATCCAGTAAATTCTAGGGCAAATTTCTGAACTCCTTCGCTTTTACTCACACCAAGCTTTTACCAGGGCCTGCACCTTTCCTCATTTAGTTATGTTTCTTAACTAGAGGACAGGACTGTTTGCTATGTTGGTTACACTCTCTGCAGGCAGATCTGAGCAGACTAGTGATGATGTTCTGATCCAGCAGAGGACTTCTACAAGTCAAACCTTCCACCAAACCAGCAGTCAAGCCAACAGACAGCCCCAAGGCAGAAAACTGACTACATATTTAGTTCCTTCATTGAGTCAGAGCTCTGCAGTGAGACAGGCTGCAAGCTCCAGCAAACCACAGGTTTTAGTTAACTTCATGAAAAAACTAGATTGTGTATTGAGGAAGAAAAATAAAACCATTACATCACATCTGTTCTAATAAAGCCTCATCAGTACATAGTGAACTCTCCGAGTTTTATTTTACATTTTTCACAGACATACATGTCTATCAGACACACAGCTACACAATTGTGTTCATACATTTATTTATCAGGTAACACAGCCCCAAGGAATTCAATGAAATCCAACAGTTTATTTTGAAGTCAAACTGCACCAATATATGATAATGACAATAATGTTTATCTCTTAAGAATAAATCAGCTCATGGAACATTTTCAGTGATGATAATTCATTCCTTTCAGGTTGCCTGAAATGACACTGTATCAGTATTTTATCACCGAAGGAGGTTTGTCCACACTTTCAGCAAAACAGTTGTGCAAAGAAGCACATAATCACTCTCCTCTCAGATTTTAGTGTTCATATCATCTGTAAAAAAGAAAAGAATCATATGCTGAACTGCTGCAAGTACAATATTATTTGCAGGAGGAAAAAGTAACAGTTTGTAATACAATATAGCCCCCCAAAACAGAGCTGCACGTAATTACTAATTGGCTCATACAACTGAGAAATAACATTCTTTTCATATCTGCATGTGGATAAGTCTGGATTCTGTTTATCTCAGAAAAAAATCTTGTTTACATGCATATGAGCCAGCTGTAGATTACTGCTTCTTTCAAAAAACTTTGAATTACTGATCTCTAAAGGCACATGAGCGTTTCCTTCACATATATATACATTATGTTAAGAATTATGCTTTCCTTAAAATATACATAATTTAATGTATTACAGTAAATCTATATCATAAACTACAGTACCATAAGGACTGCAGAAACAAAATTGTGCTAAACCAGTTTACACCTGACACTTATCACATCTTCATCTGCAGATGTATTTGCCTTTGGATTCCGCTGGTATCTCCATTCCTCAAAACAATTAGCACATCTAATTGTGTCTGAACTAACAAGCAGATTCCCTATAGAATACATTAGGCAACTTTACAAATGTGGTAAACATCACACCCTTTTGCTTATGGCCAGATATAATTGCTTCAGACAGAACTGAGTCACCTTTGCGGGAAACAAATGAATTCCATGGAATGGTACCAGGGTTTTCTGGTTTATGCTGTACACTTTCTCATAAACACTGCATTAACAAAATTAATAAGAATGGACTGCTGTCTATTTATATGCTAATTTTAGATGTATGCTTTAGCATAGCAGCAATATTAACAGAACACAATACATCTGAACATAATAAATTTAAAATAAAACTTATGGATATCTGCAAAATATTTAGCACTAATGTAAAAACACTTAGAAACCTCTGAAGTGGGTCTTATTTTGCATTTACTATTATTGTGCCTAAAATTACCTGTTCACACTATTTTTAAAAAATAGACACTGACACAAAGATTCAAAGCCTGATGAGGTTATGATATCTGTAAATATCTCCTGGGTTGTGTTTTTAGCTATTCAGTAAAAAAAAAAAAAAATTAAAAATTCAGATACTTCAAAAATTCAGAATACTTCCCCTCTCAAAAAGAAAAAAATGATCGGGAAGAAAAATGACAGTAAATCCAAGATGTCTGTTAACCATACAGATTTGAGTTCTACATGGCTGAACATTACTCAGTCACTACTGAAAATAATCAAAATACCTCACTGCATTACTCTGACACACACAATTTTGACCCAAAGATATTTAAATTACTACGTGATAAATGTTAACACATTCACCCTACAGACTCTTACCATGATATGTCCCATATGGAAAACAACCTAATAGCAAAAATCTCCTTCATCTCCTGTGCAATAAAATTACCTCATAGTGACCATGTCTGCCACAACAGTATAAACAATTACCTGCTCACTTCACTACATAATGGTCACAGTGCATGGTGTTTTGTTTGATTTAACACATCCCATCTTAAACACACTCATAATGAGAGGTTTTAACTGGGGCTGAGTCACAATTGGCTCTGACTGTACTACATCTATGCAGACTTTAGGAGAAACTTAACTCGTATGACGGCAGCAACTTACTGAGTTTTTCTCACTGTTGGCTGCCTAAGCAGCCTGGTGGTGCAGTATGTAATCATGTGGTTGCCCCTGGCAGAGGTGGTTCTCTGTGGTGTTCCCTAGGACCACCACTGCCACCCTGCTCCCCTTTGGGGCAGACCACTTCCTTCTTCCCTTGCTCTGCTCTTCTGATGCATCTACATGAAGAGCAAAGCTGGCATGCGAGGGTAGCTGAAAACTAACCTACAAAATTAAAATAATAAAGGCACCAAAACCATCTAACATTTCTACAGATACTTTCTTATTTTCTTCATGTTGCAGCTGTGACCTAAATCTCATAAGGGGCAAATATGACAGGTGAGTCTGGATACCAAGTTTGTCTAGCAGTGTAAAAACAGCAATAAAAATACTTCCTGCTTTCTGACAGGTGGAATAACTTTGAAAAAAATACTAACATTCTCTTCACTGTAGAAAGGTTAAGTACAAACAAAGAAATAACGGTGACCATATTTAAGAAATAATAACATAGCAAAGAGATATTAGGATGTTTTTCTAAATTACCCACATGTGAAAAAAAAGTTTCTCTAAATTCAGAATAGATTACTAGTATAACAAAGACTATTATTAACAAATCTTGACAAACCTAGCAAAATGCATTGATTTTTTTTAAATTAAACTGTAGCACTGTTATTACAAACTTCATACCGTCACAAACTTTTAAGAAAGAAATGAAACACGCAGATGTACCTGCCTAAAATCTGGCTTATTTGAACAGTTGACTTTCAGGAAAAGAAATAGCCTATGCAAAAAATCTAAATGTAGTAGATTACAATATCACTATATAATTGCATATAAGTAAAGGACATAAAAAAAAGAGACATTTCCACCATCTTTTTATAATATCAGATCGAGTGAATTTAATATTTTGCTGGTTAAAGTCTATTCTTTCTTTTACCAAGCTAAAAGTAATTTATAGAAATTGTGAAGAATTTATTAATTTTTGTATCTTCTATGTGTAAATTTGAACTCCCTGACAGCACTTTATTATTTTTAATAAAGTTTATTTCTATACTACCAAGTTTACCTTATTAAAAACTTTCACAAAAGACTTGGATTTTTGTGTGAAGTTTTGTACCAGCTACTGGGAGAATATTCACTCTCCACAGAACAAGGAACATGACTTTCTACTACCAAAAAGACAATCCATATGTGTTGTCAACACTGTTTTCCAGTTGACAGAATTAATCAACATCAGTGATATATTTCATAAGACTCCTAGTCAATTATGTCAGGGCAAGAATTTTAATAAACATTCTGCTATTTTGTGTGTATTATTTTTGGCATGGTTTTATGTTTTATAAAATAATATCCTTGCTCCACCATAATAATCAGAGGGTATTGGTGCATACCTTTGGTGAGAACCTGCTTAGTTTTTCCATTATAATCAAAAGCCTATTCTAAAGGGTTGTTAAGAGTCTCACCTCCTTCGGCTTGCAGTGGTATGCTGGGAATGTCAGCCTCTGTGGATGGCTCATTGTTCATGCTGATGCAATATAATGGCTCGCCCAAGAAAGAAGGTTTCTTCAATCTTTTTGTGTTGAGTGCTCTTGACATAAAGTAACCTTCAGTAATACTCTTATCTCCCATCTTCTGTAAACCTTCTGGGTCATCAGGTTCCTCTGTTTGGACCGCTGAGTCCTTTGATAAGTGACTACCAGCCAATGCTTTGCTGATACAGTAGTCAGGGATTTCGCTGTCTGCATTAACATATAAGCTTTTGTCTTCGGGGTCAGTCTTTTCCTGAGCCATTAACAACCCTACAATATGGTCTTCAACTAACATTTCGGAAGGAGTAGATGGGGAGTGAAGAGTGGAGTCTTGACTTGTGTAAAAAGAGGGACTTAATTCAAAAGAAAGAGATTCCTGAGACTTTGGCATGGTAACGTTGCTTATTGTTCTCTGAGACTGCATACATTCTTCCAGAAGGGTCTTAAGCTGCTCTTCAGAGAGGCCCATTTGTTCTTCAGTCTGAAAAAAACAAACACAAAAAAAAAAAAAAAAGCAAAACAAACAAACAAAAAAAAGGCAAGAATTTATTCTGTCAAAATATAATTAATGAAAAGCAGCACCATAAAACAGTTTGAGAAATACAAAAGCACTGGCAGAACCCTTAAACAGACATAAATATTTTTCAATTCAAACTGAATTTAAATATACATTTACATAATTACATTATTTATGTAACATCTTCAACAGGGTCTAGATAGATTATGAGCTGAAAGTTAGGAAAGAAGTCTGATGTCCACAAGGCACTGAGAGACCTTTGATTTTGTGTAATATTCCCTTAGACCTGACTGTTTTTTAATTACCAGAACATGTACTTTTTTCATATAACTTGGTTTGTTGTGTATATACAGATGCATACATATTCTTTAAGATTTTAGTTACTGAAAGCCAAACAGCTCATTGCTAAAAGAGAGTTGGGGCAATGCAAGTGGGGACAGAAATGGTTTTGGACAGCAACAACCCACAAAGACTGTCATATACTGACTGAAGTATTCCCAGATGCTCACTTAGAAATGCCACATAGCCTCTCTCAACCATGTGACACAAAGCACATCAGTTATGTACCACATCAGGCATGATCCATGGCATGTGGCAAAAGAAAGCCTCATCTTCTCTAAGACAGTTTTAGTGCTTCCTCCAAGCTGTCTCTGCTTGCATAGCTCACAGATGTATCTTTTCAGGCAATTTCTTACTCAGACAGTGACACACTCCCATAATTTTTATCACAAAGGTCTCCTTTACTGGACATTTCTTAAAAATTCTTATTAAAGATAATGACTGATATTTGTTGGTCATAGTGTGTGCTGGTTTGGGCTGAAGTAGTGGCTAGTATGGGGCTATATTTAGGATTTGTGCAGAACATAGGGCTGATAATGCAGAGATTTTTTTGTTATTGCTGAGCAGAGCTTACACAGAGTCAAGTCCTTTACTGTGTGCCATATTGCCACGCTGGCAAGGAAGTTGGGAGTGCATGGGAGATTGGGAGGAGACACAGTTGGGACAGGTGACCCAAACTGACCAAAGTCTCCAATACCATATGACATCATCCTCAGTATATAATGTCGGAGGAAGAAGGAGGAAGGGGGGACATCTGGAGTTAGTGTTTTTCTTCCCAAGTAACCATTACACTTGCCGGGGTCCTGGTCACGCTGGCAAGGAAGTTGGGAGTGCATGGGAGATTGGGAGGAGACACAGTTGGGACAGGTGACCCAAACTGACCAAAGTCTCCAATACCATATGACATCATCCTCAGTATATAATGTCGGAGGAAGAAGGAGGAAGGGGGGACATCTGGAGTTAGTGTTTTTCTTCCCAAGTAACCATTACACTTGCCGGGGTCCTGGTCTCCTGCCATGGGAAGCAGTGAATTAATTTCTTGTTTTGCTTTGCTGGTGTGCATGGCTTTTGCTTTCCCTATTAAACTGTCTTTATTTCAACCCATGAGTTTTTCTAGCTTTTACCCTTCTGATTCTCTTCTCCATCCTGCTGGTGGGGGAGTGATTGAGTGGTTGCATGGTGTTTGGTGGCTGGTTGGGGTTAAACCATGACATAGTGAAGAACAGCAAAGCATATTTTGCTTAAAGAGGTTTGCAACGGGCAGTTACTTCCACCTTTTAAAATCCTTCATGTTCCTGAAAACAGAGAAGTACAATACTCCCTGACAATTTAAAGATCATAATGATAAGTACAAGACCTATTTGAGATATGCATAATACATTGGAAGATGAAAGATGAGATATAGAAGATATAATAATATATATTTTAAATGTTGGAAATACTATGCAATATTTAATGGAAAAACAATGCTTTCAATCAAAACCTCCATTTTTTCTAATCTCCAAGAGACAAAGGATCAGCTGACAGTCTGATGAACTCTTAGGCTCCAGTGAATTATGTCAAACAACAATTTGATTCATTGTGTAACGACTATTACAGAGAATTTACTTTACATTGTGCTAGAGGATGGAGCTACTGTCATTTCAGAGGAGAGATCAATATTAGATGTCTAACTGATTTTTCCCTCAATGGTCTCTGATCCAACTACAGGAGTGACGTGATCCTGTTGGATGTATATGACATGAGATCGCAGCCAAAGTAACACAAAGTGTATGGATTATGCCTGAAAACTGATTATTCATGTTCATGAATGCAGGCAGTTTTCAGTCAGGAAGGAAACAGTATTTTTTTGAAAAACTAGTTGTGGCTATTAAAAGTTACAAGGTGACACTACAATGTAAACAATAACAACATTTTAGGTTACCTTCAGTCACCATTCTGTACTTACATGTTCAAATATTAATCGTAGCTAATAACCACTACTATAGACTGAACACTGTATAGTTCAGGCACTAACTGATGTACTTAAACTCAGCCTTACAGATCTATTCAACCCTCTTTTTTTGCACAGACCAATTTCCTTCCCAAAGATATTCCGAATTCCCTTCTTACGCATACAACAGAAGACAACTGCATTAAAGAAACTGAGATGTTACCGGCTTTTAAATACAAAAGGAAGGGAAAAAAAGATTAATCAGAAAAGAAACATGAAGCCCATGTTTCATGCCCTACATTTCTTGACAGAGTACTTAACTTGCAGGACAATGTCTGTTTACAAGTGGTCTTTATTAGAATTGACTCACTCTAAGAAACAAGATGCATTCACTCAGGCAGAGCATCACACAACAGACCACTACTGGAAGCACAGCTGCATAGAGAGTATATCCACAGAGCATTATTATGCTATGTAAGAGATGATTATGCTATGTAAACATACCTACATTTGTATCACAGAAAATTCTCACATCTGGAAACCCACATGGATTCCCACACGTTTTTGTGTGTGTGGTTCTATACTAACATATTTCAAAGCTCTTGGCCAAGATCATTTGGAGTTAATTTTATGTTAATGACAGGGCAGTTCACTCACTGCAGAAAGGATTTCTGTATCTGGAGTAAATGAATGAGAGTACAAAATTAACATAGTGAGGATGATCACCTTGTCCTGCCTTTCTGTCCTCCTTCCCACCCAACCTCCCACCCCTCCCCCTGCCATTCCCACCTCACTTACATGCAGTCCACGTTTCCTCATCCAAATTTTTTTTCTTTTTTTTTCTTTTCAGGAAAATCATAAGGCTTATTTTGACAATTAATTCATAGATTAACTTGACTATTACCAGAGGGCCAAGTGGGAAGATTTAGAGCCTAAGGCATATGAGGAGGGAAATGAGTATAATAGCTATAGAGTGAAAAAGTTTGGGAACTTGTGGGCTTGTTTTTCTCCAGAGTGAGAAAACAGTGCAGGCAAAGCAGAGAGTGTAAAACCCTACTTCTTGTTTCTTCCTTCCTTCCTTCTTTTTTCACGCTTTTTCCCTCTCTCTCTCTTTCTCTTTCTCCCTTTAGATTGTTTTGTAAGACACTAAAGGTGCACTGTTCATTATTTTCTTGTGTCAAATTCAAGAGATGACTATAGGCTTAAGGAAAAATATACAGTGGAGGAGAAGATAGCTCTTAAATAGCCATCAGTCATCCACTCAGCAGCAAGGAATTTACATTGAAATGAAAGCAGAAAGGCTGCTGTTGAAATCAGAAAACTGAGTTTCGGAAAACATGTAACACTCTAAGGAGAGACACCTCACAGCAAAGAAGGCTGTGTATTTGCAGCCAAATGATCGTTCTAACTCATGGGACTGAATAATACAGCAACTGTATTACGAGCTTGCAAAGTATATATTTGCGTACACCAGAAAGAAATCCTGTCCCAGCTAACTGTAATAGTTTAGAGTCACAAGACTTGGCATCATTAGCAGTGTCTCAGGGAGACACTAGATTCTGCATCTCCCAAGCTTTCACTGGCCTCACTGTAAATAATTTACAACACCTATAGAGAAAAAACGCTCAAGATATTTCCTTAAAAATACAAGGACATAAAATTAATGTCATTCAAAATGCAGAAACAGTCCACTAGACAAGGAAAAATGAGGTATCAGGTCTGGTTCCCATTAAAAACTGGAAAACTTTTTAATTGTTCTGGCTAATTTTTAATAGGACACTGAGTCTTATTCATTTCCTAGGCTTTTTTTTTTTTGCTGTTAATGATCCAAAAAAACTAATTCCTAGCCAGGAGTTTAGGAGCCTGCTAATGACCTTTACTGTTTACATGTGGCTAGCTTTTCAAACACTTGTGGCCCTTCTCTGACTGAAGATTTCTTGTTCCTTGCTGAATTCCTCGGTGACAGGGGTCTATAGGGAAGACGTTACTGAATGTGGTAGGAATGCAAACTTGTAGTTGGCTGTGGACAGCCCTGCTGTGACTACAAGTCTGCAAGTTCAAAGCTTTAGGCTTGTTTTCCACATCCACGCAGCAACAAAAACAGACTAACACTGAAAGCCCCTATCAGATTTTACCATGGGGAGAAAGTTAATATGTCAGGATTATTTCTAATTACAGTAAATAATCATACAATAACACAGTAAATTAATAACCACTAGAAAGCCAGGACTATTTAAGGACTCATGTAGCTGGCATGTCTATAAACATTGTATTTTGTTGCTTAGTGTGAAAGTATTACAATCAATAGTTCTCATGATACTTTACTTGCTTGAAACAATTTACTTTGATACTCTAATTCACTTACATTTTTACTGATGTGTAGGACTACCACAGTCAATTCTAAAGTAACTAGTTTCTTCCTGATAAAACTACTCCATTTTAAGCATATGCAGATCCGTTGAGACAATGTTCAGATTTTTGACAGATTAGCACAGGGAAGTTTTATAAGTTTTGGTTATTTAATAACTCACTAATAGTTTCTCAAACAGCCATATTCTGCTTTGAAAAGGCAATCTTTGCCTTGTATCTCCACACTACTCAACTCAATATGCAGCATTAACTCCAAGGGCTCACCCTTCTGCATTACACTGAAGCATCCATGGACTTGTCTAAGAACAGTACTGGTCAGTGCAATTACAGAATATTATCGACATGCTGCATACAAATCAGATACATGATGTCATTGCAGAAGAGCTTCTTACAAGTTCTAGAAATGCTAAGAGCCCAAAGTTTTTTTGCATCATAGAAGTCAGTTTGGTGCCCATAACTTGTAAACTAACTTAAATTATTGGAATATGTCCTTATGAGACCGTTGTGGATTATATTCTGTAGGCAGCTAAGAACCACACAGCTGCTTGCTTAGTCCCCACTCCCTCACCCCAGTGGGACAGCAGAAGAGGAAAGAAAGAGTAAAAGCAATAGAACTTGTGGATCAAGCTAAAAATTGTTTAATAAGCAAAGGAAAAGAGAAAGAAAACCAAACAAGCAATGCAAAATCAATCAATCACATCTCCCATGAGTAGACCAATGTCCAGTCAGCTCCTGAGCAAAAGATGTGCAACTTTCTAGGACTCTCTCTTTTTCATTTTTATTGCTGTGTATGATGTTATATGGCATGGAATATCTCTTTGGATAGTTTGGGTCATCAGCCTCATTGTATCCCAGCCTAGTCCACATCTGCAGTCGATTCACTGGCAGGGCAGGGTGAGAACCAGAGAAGGTCCTGATGCTGTGCAAACACTATTTGGCAACAGCTAAAATATATAGGTGTGTTACCAGCATTGTTTTGGTCGCAAATCCAAAACAGAGCACCCTATAAGTTGCTATGAAAATCATTAACATCCCAGCGAAACCTGATACAGAGACCAACACATCCACTTTCACAAAGAGATCAAGTGTCCAGCATGCAATGTTACTGCTTTTAGTGCTTGCTTGTTTGCTTTACAAACACTATGTTGCACGAAAAAGCTTAATGAATGTAAAAGCAAAAAGTTAATCTGTCCTCTGTAAGGCTATTTCAGAAGGCTTAGTTCAGAATGTAATGAGAAAAAATGCTAAATAGAGTAGACTAAAAACAAGCTCACAACTCAGTGAGCATGTTTCTGGAGAGGAGAGTGATGTGTATGTAGTTGATGGTGTTAAAATTTAAGACTGGAAGCTGAGTAATGGATTCAGAAATTAAGAGCTCCTAGTGCTGCAATCAAGATTCACCATCCAGTGGCTCTGTGTTGTGAGTTTGGGGGCTTCTGTACTGTTTCAGAAAAAGACATAAATCATCAAGAATGAACAGGATTCCTGAGCCATAGGAGAAAAACTACTTTTGCTCTTTTCCTCCTACTGCTGTCTTTCCTTCTGTTAGTTACATTTTCCCTTCTCTTATTTTTTCCACTGTTTCCGTTTGTGTAAGGGCAGAATGAAAAGGTCTACTAGTCAATTTTCTGTAGCTGCTACTGCTAAGAACCAGAAAGCAGGAAGGACAGAAGTATCTTGGCAAGAAAACAGGATCACCAGACAAAAAGAGGATGAGATTAATGGGCATCTGGTAATATTGCTGTCTGAAAAAAAAATCAACTCGTAACATTATGAGCCATCAGAACCACAGCACTGCAGTCATTATTAGTCTCATGGAATAATATAAAATCTCCATTAAAAAAAACTAATTTAAGAACAGCATAAAATTTCAGAAGAGAAAATGAACTTCATTAATACATTGAAAATAAAAAAAAAAAACCTAAAAGATTTTCCCCCCCTTTCTCTGACAAAGAGAAATCTTAACAGAAATCAAAAGGAAACATGAGTTTATACAATTTTGCTCTTATTTAGAGTAACAAAGTAGGTGAAAATTGTGAATAAGAGACATGATAATTCCTGCAGTTAATTTTTTTAAAGATAGCCAATAGTTTATCCAGATAAAAATAACTACAACAAGTTCTTGCAGGCAAAACTAATTTAGACATGCATATTTTAGTCATTACAAAGAAGCATAATACTTATTTTAAATTTATCTAAAAATATCAAGTCAATCATTTGTGGTTTGAATGTGCAAATAACGGAAAACTGTGTTTCATCAGCTATGCCACACTTTATAAATTTTAGAAAGAAAAAGTAAGTGGTTGCCAGAGGTGACAGAAGTGGGGGGGAGATGGGGAGGAGGAAACTAAAACATCTTTTGCTATCATTTTATTTTCATTTGACACTATAGTCGCTAAGCTACATTGCTCACAGCTGCAGAGTTTATGTGGGACTACATTAGGATACAATGCAGAGATATTGGTGGATGTGTGAATTCTATATTTCTGAATTGCTACAGGTTGTACTTTTTACTTCATTTTCTGAAGTTTGCTTTCAATTTTAATTTCATTTCATGGTAGATTTGGATCTACAGGTTGTATAACATCTTCTAGGTGCCTACATGCTAGCCATGATGTATGTTCTCGCCCATGAAAACTAAAATCTAAATTTGTATGTCCTGACAAAAGTTTTAAGAAGGTAAGTTTAGGAAACAGAATTTGAAAATGGCATACAGGCTTAAAGCTTCTAACATTCCTTATCAGGCATGTATTTATTAATAAAAAGTTAATATTTTTCAAGTAATTTAAAATTACCCTGCATATTTATTTTTCTCAATTGAATATATATGCATCAGAGGAAGATTATGACTTTGAGGCTCCATTTTCATTAACTGAACCAAATACAGTATTGGATTCAAACCTAAACAGTAAAAGTATCAAATATAACCCATTAAAATATGTATTTCTATTAGCATGATGGATTTTTCCATCATTTTAGGAACTAATATAACATAAGGTTTATGCATCATGTTATATCGTACCTCTTGCCCTAAGATCCAAACTCTGGCAGTAATTACAGCAAAGAGCATACTTGACCTTTGCATATATTGTATAATAAAAATTTCTTTTGTAAGTATCAAATATAACCCATTAAAATATGTATTTCTATTAGCATGATGGATTTTTCCATCATTTTAGGAACTAATATAACATAAGGTTTATGCATCATGTTATATCGTACCTCTTGCCCTAAGATCCAAACTCTGGCAGTAATTACAGCAAAGAGCATACTTGACCTTTGCATATATTGTATAATAAAAATTTCTTTTGTTTCAA
>NW_008688633.1:35146-37705 GCF_000695815.1 Acanthisitta chloris | reverse complement strand
ACTCTTTCTTGCTACTCAGCTATATGCCAGCTTCCATCATATGCAGCAGGGCATTTATTTCTACTAAGCAGGAATCAACAATGAAAGCAGCTATATTCAGGGTCTTTTATAGAATGACAGATAAGAACTACAATTCTAAGTACACATATATTAAACTCTGTAATTAGATGTGCACATTGTGTATTTTACTGGCAAAGGGGTACTGGCTTGATGTAATGAGCATATTTAATAGAAAATTGACATATCCTAGTAGACACTAAACAATAAGAGTCTAGTGTTCTTTAGAGAAAATAATTTCAAAGTTTAAGAATTTTAAAAGCTGCATAGATCATGATGTAATCCCTCCCCTTGATTTAAATACTAAACTATGAGACAAGTCTCTGATTTAAATCACATTTAATTTAAAGACCCATCTACTCCAAGGCTGTCAACAGATATTTTGCAAGAATTCCACTCTTCTATCTTCAGATTAGTTCAAAATTAACTCATCTGGTCTCCTGCATTTGTAGATATTAAAAAACCTAAGCATTTTACTATATATGAGTCACTGTAAAAATTTTCTCTCACTTCTAAAATCTTTCTCAACACATGGATAGCTCTCTGCTTTTAGAGCACTTGATTTCATACAGTTTCAAGTGCTCTTAGGTTTGAAAGCAGGCTGGTTTTAATTGAACACTGACTGTGTGCGAAAACCTAAGACACAAATTCCTGAGCTGGTATTTACAATCCATCATTCACACTAAGACGCTCACTTACTAAAAGTAAAACTTCTGCAATCTAGGCTATTTAGTATTCAAAACCAGTTTCCTAAACATCCCATTTTGTGTTTTTAACTTTTGGTTATAAGCATTTAACAGATTTCATTCCATAGAAATCTCTTCGTTGAATATTAAGTTGTGGGTTTAATTTTCAGCAAAGCCAGTAGAGTAGACAAATATGCCTTGATGTGGTTGCAGCTGTTTTCTGTTACAAAAACCCATTTATTTTTCCTCCATTTTTTTTTGGGTCATGTTGGCTTTATTTTTTTTCCAAGAAATAGATACAGTGTAGCATAATGAGATCACAGTATCATACAGCAATTTTAAAACTCTGCAAGAAAGCATCTTGAGAGTTTAAGAATGCTTACAGGTCTATAATCTACTGGGGGAACAGAAAACATAAACAGCAATAAAACTAAGGATGCATTCCAGGTTCGATTGGCCTTCTTGGCTGCTGGGCTCTCACTAGCCAGCTCATTGTGAGTTTCTCATCCACTGTCACTCCCAAGTCTTTCTCCTCACTGCTGGTCTCAATTACATCCCCACTCAACCTGTAGGTGTGCCTGCAATTGCCATGGTCCAGATGTAGGACCTTGGACTGTGAGCACTCAAACACTGAGAGCCAGAACACCTTTCCAAATATACCAGGACTAGTACATCTGAAACAGGTTTTTTTTCTTGTTTTGATCTTTTAATCATGACAGTTTTCAAGAAAGGTTTGGGTTTGTTGATGTTTTAATAGGAGCAATGATTCTATTGCAATTATGGCCCTACTAAAATCTGAGCCTTAACAGTACCAAAAATTACACAACTTTGGGGAATAAGGAGAAGTCAATATTTGTAGATGTGTGAATTGCAAATATGGAATCATACCTCACAGTGGCAGGACTATTAGTTGACTTAAAAAGAAAAAAATCAAGTTCCCATCTACAGCTCATGAAATGTTTCTAACCCTTTCAATTCATGGTATGGATAATTCCACTCATGAAGGAACTTCCCAACTAAAATCTATGAAGCTGTCACTGCCTTTAATGAAAAAAATCCCTGTACATAAGTATAGATAAATAAGTAAGGGTAGGGATAGTTTTGGCACATCTCTGTCTCTGCTTATGAGAGATCAAAAAAAAAAGAAAATCAAATTCTTTATCAGATGTGTTTGGCGGGGCTTGTTGCCACAAGGCAAGTGCAAAGTTTACACAGGGAACATCAGATTATAGCTGTGTTTGTCATTCTGGGCATAAATTTTATGGAGCACTGAAAAAACATAAAACAAAACACACTTTTGAAAAAAGAAAGAATCTTTACTGAAAAATGGAAGGGTATTTTGAAATAAGGTAACTGCATCTGGCTCTTGTAGTTCTATTCAAAACAAAAACCCAAAAGCCTTTAGGAAGAATGTGATGAACCATATTGCCCCAGGGAAAACATTCTATTTGGAGTTTCAAGCCTGCCTGCACCTGTTCTTGATTTTTTGATGGGAGGCAGGGCATGGAACCTTTCAGTAAGCAGAAGTACAAGATTTAAAGCCTTAAACATTCAAATATATATTACCAGAAAACTCACATTTACCACATAACAATAAAAAACTAAGACTAATATAAGTGCTAGTCTATTATTATTACTTGATGTTTGACAGTTATTTTTACAAATTAAAAAAGACACAAAAATGCAAAATCACAATTTTTTTTCGAACTACAAAGGGCACCACTCAGAAAGTCTAGTTGCTAAAGTAAGCTTCAGTTTTGATTGTTTATTAAAACTCTTACAGTTTTTTCCTCAGGCATGTCTAACAAACAGTAAA
>NW_008688633.1:22505-35125 GCF_000695815.1 Acanthisitta chloris | reverse complement strand
CCTGCTGGCATGATACGTTGCCTGTATTATTATAACCAAAAGCCATGTATTTTATGTCCTTGCCAAACTAGAAACAGCATAAACATTATAGGAACGGGTAGGAGAGCAAACCCTATTTTTCTTCTGGGGCAGTGAGGGAAAACCTCACAGTTCCTTTCTGCAACTAAGTTTATAATAGTTTTTAATTCCCTAGGCCTTAGAAATAAAAACCACTTTCACCATCTTCGGTTGTTCTTTCTCTCATGACCCAGCACAAAGACATCTAGAAAAGTACACGCATTCAAAAAGTGTTGCAGTTCCTTACTGTTATTATCCTGGATCATGTAATCAGAAGCACAGGTTTCTGCATACAGATAAAAAGGCAAAAAAGCCTTTACTCACCTTAGAGAGGCTGCAAGTTGATTTGACTACAGAAGCTATAGACCAAAAGGCACATACCACAACGCTGTAGTACACTTTTCTTTCCCTCCACTTACTCATTTCCTGGTAAATCCATGCTTGGTAAATAAGAGATGGCTACATGTTTGTAACTAGAAGCAATGATGGCATTCAACGCATCACACAATCACACTGGGCAGGTTCCTGTACTTCTTCCTCATCACCAGAGACCATGCCACAAGCCAAGTGACAGATGTACAGGAAATCAGATAGCCCAAATAGTATACACTAAGCATAAGCATTCCAGCTTTCCTGTGCCAGGAGCAAAAAATAATTATGCTTATGTAGAAATATAAAAGCTTTATAGTAAAAAGACTCACAGTTTAAAAAATAATGTCTTGATGATATAAGAATATTTTAGTGTTTAAATTTTTTTGTCCCTTTTTTGCAAAACGTGCTCATATGTAAAATGGAATTCAAAACAGCTGAGTAAACATTGATTCTAAGAAATTTTGCTTTTGGAGAAATTAAAACAATTTTAGAAACAACAAACAAATTACCAAAATGTAAAATGATACAGCTGCACATAGCTCACAGAGATCTTAATATTTTGCAGTCTGAAACATATACTTGCAATAGGAATAGCTAAAATATATTTTTAAATGAATCTTGGGACAATCCCATTTTTACTCAGTGAAGTATACCACTGCACAAGAAGGAAAAAAAGGTCTGATATTTCCCCTGGTAAAAGTCATGAAAGCACCAATAGACTCATGTTTTTCAAAAGAAAGTTATGTAAATTATTGTGCATTCGGGATACAGGTGACTGCTGAAGCTGGAGTTTGTCTTTTGCTCATGAAGTCAAAGTTCACATGTCACTCATAAGATCTGAAAGATTAATTTACAAAAAATCTGTGTGATCACATTACAAGGTCAATGGCTTAAACACAAAGCACTGTGCACTCCAGTTGCTTGGAACTTTCTTTACTGCACATTGGAATGTTTTTGCCCAGTTGCTTTGGTAAAAAAAACAAGCACCAAAGTTCACAGCTGTGTTTCTGACTAATTAATTATGACATTGTTGATTTTAGAGGACACTACACTACTCTCAGTTATGTGGAATCACAGCTACTGAATCAGTAGGCAATGACAGTGTCAAGTGTTTTATGTACTTCTTCCAGGCAGTTGGGAGAGAGCTAGTTATTCATTAGGCTAATTCAGATAGAGAGTTCCTGTTGAAATATGCTGAGAAAAGAACAGACAATATTTTTTGAAACAAACAGCAGAAGCCTAGGGTGGATGATAAATATTTTAAAATTATAACTTCTTTAACCAAGGACACTCAGTGCTTTGGTTAACATGCTTTTCCATTCAGCTTATTAATATTTCAAACTTTTAAAGGACTTTCAGGATAGATGGGCAAATCATTCAAATTAAATGCACCAAGTATGAGATCAAAACACAGTTCATCTATCAAAGACCAGTAAAACACACAGAAGGATATACACCTCTAAAAAAATAGTGTAGCAGCAGCTGCCAGCTTTATTATATGTCATAAGATGCAATAAAAAGATACTAGAAGAAACGGAAGTTCCAGGTATCTGATCTTTTTATACTAATGACAATAATAAAGCCTTACATAAACACCAAACCTGTTGTTTCACACATAAAAGTCTATATAAACACCAAGACTGGGTACAGCTACAATCTGGCAGGATGATGATGTGTAGTAATATAGCCTTTACAGTGTGGTTATATGTGTATGTACCAGCCTGGCTGGCACAATTTATGAGTTCTATTTAATTCCTAAAATGAATGAATGTTAATTAAGAAAGAAACATAGTGGTTCTGAGCCACACAGTATTTGATCCTTTCCAGAGACATCAGTAATCCATTCCTTCTGGAATTTTAAGAATGAATTGTTGTGGGTCTCACTGGTCTGACTGGCAGGAGACACAATCAGCTTCTTCCTGCCTAATGGAATCTGTTCACACATGTATCTCCTTACAATACTAAGCACCACTTTATACAGGACTTATTTTAATGCACCTGATGCATTTCACAGAGTTTATGCTTTACTTTATGCATTATTAGAAGAATATTCCTTACATAGCTGATTCATTTGTAGCTTTATGTGAGCCACTTTAACATTGGCTAGCAGGAGCTATAGGCTGGAGGGCACTATACTAAAAAAAGCCATCAAATGGAATATGGAGAGAAAAACAAGGCCAGTGACATGACATAAGTATTTCCCTATTTTATCCTGAAGTCACTCTTATGAAAGAGGATTAAAGCTCTTCAGTGTCCATAATCAGAGCTGGATGTGTTAAGCACTATGTCATAACATCTTGCATCTCTTTAGGCATGCTCTCTTTGGCTTGGCTTTCTCCACGTGACAGAGCCAGTTTCATCACCAGCCATGAACAGTACTGCACTGAATCTATTCTATAGCTTATAGAATCATAGAGTCATCATGGTGGAGGAGACCTCTAAGATTATCGAGTCCAACCATTAGCCTGCCACTCTGCTGTAACCCCTAAACCAGATCCTCCAGCACCAGATCCAGATGTCTCTTAAACACTTCCAGAGATGGTGACTCCACACCCCCCTAGGCAATCTATTCCAGTGTCTGGCCATCCTAACTGTGAAAAATGTATGTCCTAACATCTAATCTGAATCTCCCCTGTCTCAGCTTATGGCCATTCCCTCTAGTCCTCTCACTGCAGGGATGGCAGAAGAGACCATCCCCACCTCTCTATAATCCCCTTTCAGGTAGCTGAGAGAGAGATGAGCTCACCCCTGAGCCACCCCTTCTCAAAGCTAAACAAACCCAATTTCCTCAGTCATTTCTCATATGACATGTTTTGTAGACCTTTTATGAGCCTCATTGCCTTCACTGGACTTGCTCCAAAATCTTATTGAGGAAGGATGGTTTTCTCTTAAAAGATCACAGATGTAGTTTGAAACAGTGAGCTTATAAAGAACTATATTTAATGAAACCATCAGGTAAATTGAGTAATTAGCAGAGCTCTTCCTTGTTTGAAACAAAAATGTTCTGCATGTGCCTAGGTTTTAGAACCTCAGAAGACAAACCTCAGAAGACCTGACTGGACCCTACACAGAAAAACCCTAGACTCCATAGACATTTGGGGTTTGAGTTTTGGGGTTTTTTTTCTGTTATAAGCTAGTTTTAGGCTGTTCCCAGCTCAGTAAACTGGATGCTCCAAATATTACTCTAAACCCACATAATCTTCACACTGAACTGCAGAGAAAGTCCAGGAATTAACATACATTCACTCAATACAGCTTTAACTGACTTGCCCAAGGTGGAAGGACAGAATTTGCTGAGCCACTGTACCCATATTTCTCTCATGATGTTCCTAGGGTAGAAATTCAGATCTTGTTTTAAAAAACACCCAGAGACTCACTAATGAGAAGGAATCAGTGATTTAAGTCTCGCTGGATGTGTAGAATGCAAATTCCTATTCTTCAGTATGCAATTATTTAATTTTTAAAAAAACCCAGTATTTGACTCTAAGACATGCAGAGAAAATCTGGATCACTGTATCTCCCCAAACCACAAAACAAACCAATATGTTCATGAAACAAGCCATATGGAAAAAAATTCATCTTTTAAAAATATTCAGGAATGATAACAAGACTCATCAAAGAATTTTAATAATTTCTACAATGAGAAACTTAAGATTTATTTTTTCTTTATGACACAGGAAAAAAGTTCATGCTGAAAACTTTAAAAGATTACTCTGGGGAAAGAAAAAAAAAGTAGTGGTAGATATTTGTTAATACAACAAATAGAATAAGATAAGAACTAACAAGACATATTCCTTTCTCCAAATGAATCCCCTTTATTTCTGATAAGCAGTACTTGGTTGAGAGTTTTACCAGGAGGGAATCTTATTTTTGGACAGCCCCAAGGGGCAAGTCATCTACTGCCTATGTAAAAAGGGGAATGCTGTAACAAAGCAGGGAGTGAAAGCCTTGCCATGCTCCTAGTGCTTACATCTAGTTATACCTACAGTATAAAGCCATGCCTGTCTGAAGTTAGAGCACTATATAAAAGATCAGCAGGTCCTGGACAAGAACAGTTTGAGAGTAAAGGAACTAACAATACACCTTATTCAATCTCTTGTCCTAATACAAAAGTGAGCCCAGTCCTAAATTTAAAACCATCTGAGGCTATTCTGAAGCTGTTGCAAATTAAACAAAAGGAGTTTAACCTGCTAAACTTCAATTGCTACTAAAAGTTCTATATACAGTTTCTATCATGCAGGAAATAAAGACCAAAGATACAGTACTCATAAAAGGGTAAATTATGTTTACCATCCAATTTCTATTCCTTGATTTCCTATATGATTTTCTTGTGTTCAGCCTTTTACTGTGTCTCAGTTTAACCTATCTGAAAAAAAAATTGCTATTAAAGAGACAAAAAGGTTCAGTCAAAAGCCTGACTGGAAGTCTCTGAGATCCTTGAAGTATCCTTGAACATATTATATGATGCAAGAAAGAATCCTAATATGGCAAATTAGTCAATGTTGTATATGCTCAGAATGAGAACTCAGACCTACAAATCACTTAGCACAATGCTGTGTTTTCATTCATACAAGTGATTGCAAAACCAAGATTACAGGGAAAAAATTAGTTTCAGAAAGGTGAGCACAAAAAACATCAATGAAGACAAAACTGCATTCTATTTTTCTTCTGAAACCAGAAATTAGTCAAAGCATGGCGACTCAAGTGATTAAATTTTACATTATTTGAACACTAGAGCAAAATATATTATTGAGAACCATATAACAGTAAGATTACTGATAATTAATGGAATGAGGAAAGCATTGATGAACAGAGCTAAAAATGAGAGGCGACATACATCATAAAACTGTAGGAATGTTTAATTCAAATTCCTCAATTATTACTGCCTTCATTAAATACTTCATGCAATTTATGACAATACACTACCATTTTCTCTTCACTTGCCATAAAAATAATACAAACAAAAGGACTACAGTCTATTCATCAGAACACATCTTCTAATCTCTGCATATGCATTGACACAGACTGTATGTCTGATTTGTTAGTGCAGTTCAGTGAATCCTTTATTGCTATTTAATCCTGACTGCTATATATCCTATGATTGCCAACACCTATTGCACAGTATGTCTGGCACCATAAAAGTACAGAAATATAATTAAAATTACAGCATTCCTAAACATACTAAAACCTTTCCTAAAGATGAGTGCCAAAGGTACCTTTCTTAAGGAAATTAGCTTGGACATTCTATAGTACTAGCTGAAGAGAATATTACACTTTGAACATATGGACATTTCAGATTATAGAAAATGTCACAAGGTATTGCCAGGGCATACTGATATGCCTTTTGCATCTGCATATTTCAATGTCCCTGTCATATAAATATAAGGAGTTTGAGTAGAGCCACAGACAATATCCAGATGTGAGATTATCTGATGCACCTTTCATCAAGGAACCCACAGTGTACCAAAAGTAAAGGGCAAAAGCATTCAAAAAACTTATTTTCCTTTTTAATTTTGGCTTGTTCAAAGGGTTGCTCAGGGGCAACGTGCTCCAAAACCATTACAGGGTGGCCCACTGTAGTTTAACCCTCCTGCTCATCACCTTGGCATCTACATATAAGAGAAATTGTTGTAAAGAAGTATTAAATACTTATTTGTATTTCCCTGCTTCAGAGTATTTTCTTCCTGCAAATCACAAGACATTTAGGGTTCCTATATACCCTCTGGAACTTTCATGTAGGGTATTTTCAAAAAAAAAAAGAAAGATAAATGTATCTAGACCAATTTCCACTCTTCAGATTTTCAGACATGTACCTTATGTCAGCCTTGCCAAAAGTCAAAGGTTGCTATCATTGGACATTACCATCATGTAATCTGTAGATATAACATATGAAGTATGGTATTAGTGGTAACCAAAAGCCTCATATTTATGCTTTTAAAGCATTTCCTCTTTTCTTCATAAATATTAAGAACACTGGGCTTTTCTGCTTTTATCCAGCATATCCACTCCAGGTCTTGGAATAATTAATTTTTTTGAGGAATGAAGCTTCCTTATTACTACTGTCTGTGACTGCATCTAGCTCTAACTTGTATGAAATTCTGTGGTATTTCCTCTTGCCCATATAGAAAATTACACATTTTGAAAAGAAACATGAAAAATCAACTGAAAGATACTACAAGAGATCTCCTATTTCAACACCTATAGAAATATTTAACTATCTTCATGCCATTTATGGTACAACTTTTGTCTAATCTCCTTTCAGGCCTCTAGTGGATGGAGATTACATAAAACCCCTAGCTATTTATTGCTTTCTTAATATCAAATTGGCATTTTTTTTTCTTCTTCAAATCAAGCACAATTTCTCCTTTGTCTTTTCACTATGGGAACAATTTCTTTCATTATACTTTGCAGAACTGCAGACTTTAAGACTGTTACCACATCCTCCCAAGAGTTCTCTCATTCATTCCTACTCACCCCAGGTCTTTCCATATTGATGTAGTTATTTTTTTAGGTCTGTGAACTAGGCATCTAGACATTGTTTAAAGCTGTAAGGAATTAAAGAATACCTTGCCTGTCTCAAATACTGTTCAGATCACAAAAGAGATTCATCCTAAGATGTGCTTGCCACCAAGGCAACAACTTGAGATAAGCACAAAAGAGATGAGTTTGTGCTAATTCCAGGCCTGGCAGAGGTGAGATCTGATTAATGCACATCCTGATTAATGTATCTAAACGAAAGTTCTCTCTGTGGTGAACTGCATCCACATATCAAAGATCACCCCGTTTTTGACATTGGACAGGCAGTATCTGTGACCACCAAACCCCCACCCTGAGGAAGCATGCAAATAAAAGCATGCCCATCCTTGCTTTGCATGGAAGTAAGGAATACACCTCCACAGGTACCTGGAATTTGGACTGTATAAAGGTGATGCTCCCAGATGAGCAACTGGGGACCCCTTACCACCAGAAGAATGACTCATGACCTCCACCATCGAGAAGCCCGGGGTGAAGATGGACCAACAGGACACTGCTGGATCCAAGGGTGGTGACGCTCCCTCCTTGTCTCTCCCTCTCTCTCACATACACTCTCTTTCTGCCTCTCTCCCTCCCTCTCTTCCTCTCGTTCTCTCACTCGTTTCCCCCCTGCTCTTTCCAATTTCTTTCTGTCTCTCTACTTCACATTGATAATTATAATCAAACAAAACCCCTATTATTATATTATTAATGTATTATTGACTTTTGGCATATGGTCTTGTTTGCACCTTAATTTGGGCAGAGGCACCTCTCACAAATCAGACTGTAACAGAAGCTCTTCTCTGCACTCTCACCGAACAGTCTGCCACTATTTTACTAGCATTTGCATAACAGAATGTGGGATTCTAACTAAGACCTAACAAACCTACACAGAACAGAAATATATATTTTTTTATACATCACAGTATGATGTTTTCACATTTTTTGCAACATGACTCATGCAAGTTCAGGGTCTGCTATAGATCTGAGAAACTTTACACCTAAAAAGCTATCCTCCTTTGTATTTGTGTTGTTTTTTTCTAATCACAGCACCTTGAAGAACTGCATCCTAACCTTCTTTAGACCATTTCTATACAAAACTCATTTTTTAAGATATTGACACATGTTAACATCATGTGACCAAAAATTAATAATCATCCTACAGTCAAAAATTAAAAGTATCCTTGGCAACATCAACCTATACGAATAAGCACAAAGCAGGGATCATCTGACAGTTCTCAACAGCCTTTCAGCAACACTTCACATTAAAAAGACCAGAAAGAAGCAGTTCACCTGCCAGACAAGCACTTTAGGCTGGTGAGTCTCGTAACTGTTCTCACGACAGAAGCATCAAACGCTGCTACCTTTTGGTGCTTCTGCAATACAGATACAGGATCCTCACAGTGTTTGCAGAGGAATAGATCCTCTTTCTCAATTGCTGGGTTTTCATCTTCACTTCCTGCCTGGACAGCATACCTATTCTTAATCTCAACAGGTGGTTAATTAGAGGTGGAGTAAAGTCTACCTTCTGATGGTATTGGAAATTGCAATGGGTAGTTTCTCCTGTTAATGCTGACATTACAAACTTTTCTAACCAGATGGAATCCTTGTTCTTTGAATATACTGTGCCAGCGGATGTATTAATGAATCTATTGTAACCTAATTCCCCTTCTAACTCCCTCACTAATTTATTTTAACAAATATACCATTTTGTCACATTCATAGCTAAAAGTTTGGTAGTTTATTTTAACCTTTTTTTAAAACATCAGCCATACTTCGGCTTTTCCTGAACTAATATTCATATCAACTTACTAATGAGAAAGGTGCCAAAATGATTAGAAACACTAAGTAGTTGAAGTCATAACATATTATACTGGATTTTTTCCTAGTAGTTAAAGATGGATGTCACAAACATGAGGATATAATCAGAGGGAATATTCAAATTCAAAGACCTAATATCACTTGACAGAAATACATGAGAAGAGAAACCTACTGTCCTTGTTATCTTGCATGCTATAAGCAGAATTATCTTCAACTCAGAATTTGTATGAGAGATCTGATTAACTCCTAGCTAATGACTCAAGTGACTTTTTTAATAAAAAAGTCCTCCTGTGCTAGAGACATGTATGGAGGTTCTGTAACACAACCAGCCTTATTTGGAATTGGATCTAAAACTTGGGGTTTTAATACCTGCACTAGAGCAATTCCTTGGCACTTTAAGCATACAGGTTTTAAGTTTACCACCTAAACCCCCCAAATATTCTTTCTCTTTAAATTCTTTCCATAGTTTCCACTAGAAGAGATATTTGCCCTCATTTCCTGCAACAAAGCTGTTGCTGTGCTTTATTAGAACAACTGTGCTATAACCCTGCTAACATCTGTGAAGGGTTATGTTTACTTGTTGGTTTGGTCTTTTTGTTAAATGTGGTAAGAGACAGTAAAAGTGATTTAAAAGTGCCAGGTGTTAAGCCTAAGAAAGACAGAGGTAAGTAGGGCTTGTAAGTATTAAAAATTGGAGAGAGGGGGTAAATCTTTACGTGTGAAACACAATGATAAATATAGGAATGCATGCTATAAGCAGAATTATCTTCAACTCAGAATTTGTATGAGAGATCTGATTAACTCCTAGCTAATGACTCAAGTGACTTTTTTAATAAAAAAGTCCTCCTGTGCTAGAGACATGTATGGAGGTTCTGTAACACAACCAGCCTTATTTGGAATTGGATCTAAAACTTGGGGTTTTAATACCTGCACTAGAGCAATTCCTTGGCACTTTAAGCATACAGGTTTTAAGTTTACCACCTAAACCCCCCAAATATTCTTTCTCTTTAAATTCTTTCCATAGTTTCCACTAGAAGAGATATTTGCCCTCATTTCCTGCAACAAAGCTGTTGCTGTGCTTTATTAGAACAACTGTGCTATAACCCTGCTAACATCTGTGAAGGGTTATGTTTACTTGTTGGTTTGGTCTTTTTGTTAAATGTGGTAAGAGACAGTAAAAGTGATTTAAAAGTGCCAGGTGTTAAGCCTAAGAAAGACAGAGGTAAGTAGGGCTTGTAAGTATTAAAAATTGGAGAGAGGGGGTAAATCTTTACGTGCAGTAATGTGAGGAAAGCCATTCCTATCTAAGTTGGCTCCCATTTGCTAGATATGTTTTCACCTTCACAATGCCCCAGACTGATAGTCACTAACAGGGCAAGGAGCAATCTTCATTTGAGTTTAAATAAGATAAGAGTTGATTATAATTGCAGAATACCCAATACATGTTTTAAACACCAGTACAATCCTTTATGTTTTTAAAAACTACCTGCAAAGCCCTGCAGCAGCATATGTCAGCAACTACTTACTGTTAATTTAATGGCCAAGCATACAAATACAAAATACAAATATGAAGGTTTTTCTTTACAAAACACAAAATGTCCACCACGGTGGACTGACACCATATAAACACATCTTTTTCCCTTCATTTAAGATGTAGAAATTTAGAATAACATGAACTATTTCTGCAAGAAAGGCAATTATTTCATGTGAAACATTCCCAGCTTCCAGTGAACACACCAAAATGGGGCAATACATTTCACACCCTCAAAAAAGGAAATTTGCCCAAGGTTGGAGAAGTAAAAATCTATAAAATGGACAGTAATATAAATTGTAGCAAACAATGCTCTCATTGTTTATAAGTACAAAAACATGTTAGGAAACTAAGATAAATATTTTTAACAATAAAATATTAAGTAATCATATGCAGATAATTTTACAATTTGCCAAAAGGCAAATCCAAGACAATTTGGAAGTGGTTATTCAGTTCCTAGGTTGGCAATTAACATATACTCAAGAATCCTAAACTCTTGCTTCTGATTTTAGCTTTGTCAGAGGAGCTCTCAATTTGACTTGATATTCATCTAGCTAGCAGAGGTGGTCTCTGTTAGCCCTCAGTTACTCCTCAGGATATCTAGAACTATCTTCTTTGCTCTTGCTGAAATGAAAATTATTACTCAGGGCTTCATCCAGTCAGGTCTTGGAAATCGCCAAGAATAGAGATGGAACAACCTCTCTGGGCAACCTTTTTCACCACCTCATTGATCTCATTATGAAAGAGGTCTTTTTTTCATCCAGTCTTGAATCTCTTGTTTCACATTATGCCCACAATCTCATCCCACCACCATGAAGTCTGGATTCCTGCAGGTGTTGGAAGGTTGCTGCCAGTAGCCACCTCTTCTCCAGGCTGAACAAGACCATGTACCTCAGTCACTACTCACAGGGCAAGTGCTCCAGCTCCAAAATTTATCTGTTGCAGTTTTTCCTGAACTGCAGCCTCCAGGACTGCATATAAGATCTAGACAGGTGCTTAGCTGAGGTGTTAATCACCTCCCTCACTCTCCCACTTCTGCTCCTCTGAATATCATCCCAGATGCTGTTGGCCTTTGCTGCCAAGGCACACTGCTGGCTCCCATGCCATTTAACCCTGCTATCCACAAGGAATCCCAGGTCCTTTTCAGTGGAGCTGCTTCCCAGCCTGTAGGTCTCCAGACCCAGCCCCAGAACTGTTGTTGGCAGTTCGTTTCCAGGTGAAGGACTTGCTTCAGCACAGTGCTGAATTTCATGAAGTTTTTGTTGGCCCATTCCTCCAGTTTGTTGAAGTTTCTCTGGGTGGCAGCCCTGCTCTCAAAGTGTATTGACTGGTGTCACAGCACTCTCTCCCCCCTCCCCCAATTTGGTATCATCTTCAAACTTGAAAAGAACACTTTTTATACTGTACTTTATAATCACCTATGTATGCAGTGCTTCCCATTCTTATTATCCAAGCTACAAATCCCATCACTAAGTAAAATGTAGACTCTCAAGATAGCATCCATATCCCCCTCCCATCTTCAATTAGTAGCTAAAGCATGTTTAATTTTATTAAGTGATGGGATTTTCTGCACTAATCAAAGCTTTGTATCCAGCTTAAACCAACTCTGAATATTACAAAGAACCTGAAGTTGCATGCCTCCTCCAACTGGCTGGATTTCTGCCATTCATGCCTACTATACAACACAATACCATTAACTGATGTCACAGTAAAGGAATTTTCCTCCCCCAGAGTCACATATTCTGGAGAGGCAAGCATTCAGGACAAATACCAAATTCAGTACCCAATTACATGTTCATGGCAATAAAGACTGAATAGAAGCAAGAAAAATACAGCTGTATTAGTAATCATAGTGGCATTCCAAATACAAAAATATATCTCTGTAGCTCCCACTCTCAACACTTCCTGACAATATGAAGCTAGAAGTGACAATGGACTGAGCCTTTCTCATTTAAGGGAATTTGGGCAGAAATAACAATGTGTGGTGCATTGAGAACAATAATGCAAGAAACAACAGGGGTTGAAGGATTAAAGAGTTTGAATTTAGACAACAAAGAAACAGACAAAGATACCAAAACAATAACTTCCCTCTTTGTAAAAAAAATTTCTTAGAGCATTAGTCAGTGATCACTGTGTGCTATTTAATTCTTATTTCAGTATGAAGAAAAGAATCTCATCAGGGTAGGTATTGTGATGTAGACTTCAACAAAGCACTGTTAACAGATATTGTCTATTCATCTCTGCCACCTGGTTTTGAATCCAGTCTCAGTGATGGCAACTAAAATTTGAATTTAAAAGCTTTAGACACTGTTTCCCTATTAGAAGA
>NW_008688633.1:4567-22485 GCF_000695815.1 Acanthisitta chloris | reverse complement strand
AATTTCTCATTCTACTTCTTTTTCTCCAACAAAGGGAGCAAAAGAGCTCAAAGGAGATTCTATATTTTGCTCATGTTTTCTTACACTACCCATTCTATCTTCTCTAGAAAGAGCAGTTTCTACAGTGACCAAAAATCATAAATTTCTTGTAGGAGGCAAGAAAGAGAAGGAGCATACAGGGATCAAGGAAGGAGGCTATATAACTTAAGGTAACAACACAAAGCATGAGGCAGTGCTAATGATGGAAATGAAAGGACGAGTGGGTTGCAATCACCATAGTAGTATGATAACTACTTGAAAGAGGCCATGTCTATTGTGGGGAAAACAGGGAAAGAAGGCAAGAGGAAAAAAATATGATACTAGAATAGGTAAACAGAAGTTGATGTGGAAAATACTAAGAAATATAACACAACTCAAATTTGAGAAACAAGAATGAAAAAACATTTTCTGGTTCATCAAAACAACTGATTTGCCTCAAAATTCTGCCAAGAGCTACGGATCAGCCACAGCTTTGATCACCTTATCAACTGTCCTGCTACATTATCACTTGAAATCAACTTTGGGGAAAAAAGACAATGCACAAGAAGCAATCCTGTATTTTTTAAATAAAAAGGCAACTCGTGCTAAAAACAAATAGCAAAACCCAAACTTTCAGAAAACTTTCAGTATGAATGCTGAATGTTCCATATAACAGTATCATCTACTCCAAATGAATGCTTTGAGCCTCCTGTTGCTGGTGTGATCTACCTATGATAAGAAATAATATGACTAATGGATAGAGATGCATTTGCATCCCCTTTTACTCTGGATAATGTTACAATGTTTTTAACATTATAAAGTTATATTTAAGAAACAGTCAGTTAAATAAATACATCTATTATGGCTTCCTTTAGGGCACAACATTTCTTGGATGACTTCCAATCACAAAATTCTCATAGACATTTCATACCCACAATTACTTCTAAAATGGTCAGTAAGAGTGTGTCCTCAGCCACAGAGAGCTAGTCAAGGGAAAATGAAGGCTGTTTGGGGATATTCCCCCACAACATGACAGCATTCTCTCCAAAAGTCTTGTCTTTTAAGAGCACCTACACAGTACTCCTCCTTCTGGACTTATATTACATTAATTTATTCAGCATGATTTACTGAGATGGTAATGTACTCACGGTTTAAAGACAGAAATAAAGTACAAAATAAACTTAATGCCTTGAAATAGTCTAAAAAAGCCAAACCCCGAAATCTGTAGAATCAGTTGCAGGAGGATGAATCAACTACCAAAAGGAGGCAAACTGGTAGGCAGGCAAGTATTCATGTTCTGACTTGAGTAGAGCTGTCTATATGACTCAGTTAGTCCTAATAGAAACATCTTTATCAATTACACAAAGAAACAGCTCTAGTAACCAAGTATTTTAATGCTGTACAATGAGATTTATCAAAACCAACTAAACAACTAAATTACAATTACTTCAGCATGACCTCTGTGCTTTCATTACTCAGAAAAAAATCTTCAGCCCCAGAAATCACATTCCCCCCTTTGAAACATTGCATACATCTCCTCACTACTTCTTCAGAGGCATGAACTTTTCAACTGTAGATACAGAATTGGCACAAGTGAAATGTTGTTCTCCCACACTTCTAATGTTTGCAGAAATTCCAGATGTTAAAAGGATTCCTAAAAACATAAATAATAATAGAAGAAAAAGGTTCTATGTACTCAAATGGTACTAGAAATTTGACGCAATATGCATTGCAGTGTATCATGATCCTGTACTAGTGCTTTTTACCCAGAGTTTACAACACTGTAAATTTGAAAGTTCTGCCAGCAAAAAAAATGTGTTTGTTCACTCTATTTCCCAGAGACAAGGGATTTTCCAATTGATAGATGTCCTTAACAGATTAATACTAAAATTTCTGCAACCAGAGGGTTGTAGAAAAGATGAGTGAGCATTCCTGTGCTGCTTCTGACAGTTTCCTTTTAAATCTAAAAAATATCTTTATGAACTCTGTATTTATATGGTGTACTTCTGAAGAGTACTCAACAACTCATCAGTCTTATTTTTTGTCTGCACTTGTCATTAATATTTTTAAAAAACCAACCGAGTGTTCAAATGGCTTTACATAGGACTTCAAATTTAAAATAGGGTATCAATTGGTGTTCAATTGAATATTTTTAATGTTAGCAACATAAAAACTGGTAATATAGCTTCATCTGCTAACCCAAGTATTTTATTAAAGAAGAAAATGAAGAGTTAAATGCATTATAAAAATAACAATAATTTACTAAAATCTTTAAATCTGGGGGATGCAGTCACAGAGGTCATGTTACTCAAAACCTACACGAATTTGAAAAAATGAGTAAAGAAAACAGGGTAATTGCTATTTCAACACAGCGTATCTGCTTCAAACTGAGTAATGGCTTGAAGTTCTTTACATTTCTTTTCTCTGGCATCTTCATCTTACTACCATATTTTTCCTCTGAAAGAAGATTAAGAACTAGGAAATAATACCAACAAAATGCTGTCAATTAAAGAGATGTCAGGGATTTTGCTGAGTAAATACAAGCTATCATCTCCTTAAAATAATGATGTCTTGGTCATGAGAGAAGGTTCTATATGCACTGCTTATCTCTATTACAGTTATTGATGCAAGTGCAGTAACATTTTGGCTTGTTGCTGTTTTCTTAAGTGCTTCAAATTTAAGTCTTAAGAATAATGTATTTAAATTTCTTAAGAATATATAAAGCTACATCTTTCAATGAGTTTCTGAGCATCTTCGGATTCTGCTGTCATCAACAGAAGCAAAACACATTCAGCAATGTGTTGTAATTTTAGTTGCACTATGTGTCTGAACTTGGTACAGTCATAGGAAGTACACATGCATGTAACAAATGCTTACATACAGCAACAAATACATGAAATCAACAATACAAGTAAAATGAGCAACTGAAAGATTTAAATATATTACTTTTATTTCTTCCTTTTAGAAATATAATTCTCCAACAAAAGATTAAGCTACTTCTCTTGAAATTAATCCTGCAGCCAGATATACTCCTTATAGCTATGTAATTTAAGAAAAGATATTAAATCTTAACAGTAAATCACCTTCAATATTTCACATGCCTTTGGGTATTGAATTTTACATCTGCAGTTAGGAAAAAATGACAACCGTCTTGCTATTACTCAGCAGGATACAGATTCCTCTTTCTAAGTGGAATTCCAGACATTCCATCTGTTTCCCATAAAAGTAGAAAATAGTTGGTCTTAAAGCAGAACAGTAATAGTACATTTAAACAGTGCAGAAACCACATCCAGCCAAACAATAGCAAAAAAGTTTTATTCCTTTTTACAAAAATCAGGCATATGAACCACTGCTTAAGCAATTATATGATTTACACATGAGAAGGCTGATATTTTGTGACCAGTAAAGAGATGAAACAAACTTTTTAAAACCGGTTCCACAAAATGACTAAATATAACAGCAACTACCAAAACAGAAACAAATATCTATCCTGTTTTCTCTGGCTCTTTTCACAGCCAGCCATCTCCAGGGGCTATAGCTACCTTGCAATGCCTCATCTGGTCATACAAAAACTCTTTTCACATTATGCATCTAATTCATTATGTATACAGAATGGGCACTTTCCTATTGTGAAAGCAAATCTCCACATTACTATGTTAGAAGCAGTAACTAGATATGCAAAGAATAACTCGCATGAGAAAATGACTGTGCACACAGCCTGTGTGCACTATGCACAGTTTAGTGATACAACAGTGTTTTGAAAATTTAGTCCTAGTTTCTATATCCTGAGTTGGCAAGACAGCATCTAGGCAAGCATACACATCTAAACACACAAGTATGTGTTCAAAGCTCATCTAATGATAATTTAAATACCACACAAAAATAAAACTTCACAGACAGGACCATCATAATACTTCTGTCCAGTTTTTAGTGTAACAGAAGCAAGTTCATAATTGATATTATCATAAAGAAAATGTTAAAATCTAAGTATTCCACTTACTATATGAAACCAGAAAATTGCACTTTTCTTCTAGAAGTATGCATTTTTGCTATGTTAAGAAATCTCAATAATGATCTAAACATTTTGTTGAATTATTTTTTAAAAACATCTCCTAGGCATAGGCCACAATAATGTTGCTTTTCTGCCACTTTCCCAGTTTCCAAATTACAGGCCTCATCCTAAATACACGCAGGACAAAAATCAATTTGAAATATTTCTTTTCATTCATATTACAAGCATGGACATGCAGGATCAGACTACAGAATATCAAGTAGTGAAGACAGACTGACAAACTCTTAAAATATTAAATAAGTTGATCCTTCTTTGTGTACTTGAACAACCTTGAGCACGTACACCTAATTACAACAAAGCCACTCATTTTACTGCTTCATAGTAAATGCAAGTATATTATTGAAACACCTATGAAACTCTACATCACAGAAGCTAAATACACAAATACTAACCAGATATATTTTAAACAGAACTATTATGTTGGTTCTGGAGAAGGAAAAAATTGAAAACAAAAGTAAGAAAACAGTTATGTCCAGAAATACTATGATGTCTTTTATACATGATATGAAAGAGAACTCAATAACATTTCCCTGAACTAAGACATTTTGAAATACAATATGAATTCTTAACATTTAGTCATCTTCACTGTTCAATATACTTGTCACACTAATAAAATCCCACTTACAGCAATGTTTCCCATTTTAATACTGTTGTGCAGATATAGGTCAATAAAGCATAGTCATAATTAAAGCATGCCAAAAGCTAGAGATGAACTACTTACATGTCAGACACCCTGAGCCACACTATCATATTGCTTTTAGAAACAATAATGGAAGACCAACACATTCATTATATATATACATTGTTCCTCTTCTACAGAAAATAAGCCTAATACATTTCCTACTACTTTATTTTTTATATGAATGGCCATGATAAATCTGTCAGAATGAAAAAATAATTATGGTAACTTAAAAGGAAAACTATTTCTGACATCTTCTATATAGTAATAGCTTTAACAGTTCTGTGACCAATATTTCCTTTTTCCAACAAACCCAGTAACCTAAGTATTAACTCTGAAAAAAATTTAAGTATACAAAACAGATACTGTACTGAGCTAAAAACACTTCATTCATTGTGTTCTCAATTGTACTGCTGTTTCAGCCTAGGTATTATATTTTGAATGGCTGGTTCCTTTTCCTTACTGCTTTCCATAACAGACATTACTAATGTTCAAACACTAAATATCCCATTTGACTTATCACAGTATTTTATTTTACTGATAGCTTTACTATTTAAGAAAAGTCATCCAGAATCAAATTACTTCAATGGCAATGAAGCTGGCAAAGGGTCTGGAGCACAAGTCTGATGAGAAGAGGCTGAGGGAACTGGGGGTGTTTAGCCTGGAGTAAAGGAGGCTCAGGAGGACATGCTATCACTCTCTGCAGCTATGTAGAAGGAGGATGCAGGCAGGTGCTCTCTTCATACAAATACAGATACAACAGGGGAAATGGCCTCAAGTTGCAACAGGAGAAGTTTAGACTGAATATTTCTTCACAGAAAGGGTTGTCAATCATTGGTACAGACTGCCCAGGGTGGTTGAGTCACCATTCCTGGAGACGTTTAAAAGATGTGTATAGGTGGCACTCAGGGACATGGTTAAGTGGTGGACTTGGCAGTGCTGTGTTAATGGTTGGGCTCAATGGCATTAATGATCTTTTCCAATCTAAATGATTCTATGCAAACCTTCTTAGCCAAAACCATACGACACATTTATTTCCATTTGTCTCAGAACTATGTATTCAATACTTTCTAGGTTGAACAAAAATATTTCTAACATTTAGACAAATGTTTTGAACACCTTGTACACTAGCAGCTCACTACAGAAGTCCAAGACACAAGGTCACTGTTCCTATTATCACTAGTTTTCTATTCCAGAGTTCATTGTTAAGGCTACCACACTCAAACACAAATATCTACAAAGAGGAAGAAGTCAAATGTTTTAAAGAAAATTAATTTGGTTTAGAAACTTCTTTTTCAAGTATGTATTCTGCACTTTCTTCGTCACATCACAAAAACATAATGAAGAATAAGGCTCTTGATTCTCCGGCTTTAACATTATTGACAAACTGGTGCAAAGCCCATAAATATTATAGCTCATTAAACAACTAACTAGTTTACCTGTAAAGATTATTATGCATGTATGTTTATATCTAAATAAAATTTTCAAAAAAACCAGTAATTCTGAATGACTAATTTACAAACTAGTCATAAGAAAAGTTGTAAGACACCATAAGAAGCAGGCTATTCTCCCTCCCCTCCGAGAGATATTCGGGAAGATACTGTTTTAAAATCTATGCCACAGGTAATATATTCCATTTGATTCATTCAAGACTTACACAGGAAATAAATGCTGAAGGACATTACCACATAAATGACATTCCTTGAAACTAGATGGGCCTAGAATGAAAGAGCTGTTATTTGATCCAAGCAATAATACTCATCCTGTACTCAAAATATAGAATCACAGTATTCTGCTCAAAATGAAAGGACAGCTCTCTACTTGCTAGTTTTTCAGAAGGTAAATTGGTAAAAATCAGTCTAATGGACTTTTCAATGTTACTTAGGACATTTGTGAGCATAGATTATAACTAGTTTAAGCTTAGAACCTTAAACCGACTTAGACTTTAACAGGTCCATTAAACATTTCAAGTGCGAACTAGGAAGCTTTATGAGGGATTTTCTTCTTATACATTTTAGGCAACTTGATGCCCAAGCACAAACAGCATTCATAGACAGCACGTGAATACACATGCAGGACTAAGTCTACATAAAACTAAATGAAATCCACTTTCTTGAATTCTACACTTGTTTACATAATACAAAGATTTTCTATACTGCCAGGTCTTGTAATGATTTAAGCACTCCTATGTATCTTATCTGAAACAGATGCAGTGTTGTAATACATTATGAATTAGCAGATTATTCAGGAAAAAATAGTAATTAACTAGGGAAAAAAATTAATACATGGACTTCTAAATGATCTTATGCTGGGAATCCCCCTCTCTGAACTTATCTGACACCTGCAACTGCATCTACAGTTAAAACCTTCAGAGTAAAGCAATCTGCATAAACCATTTTTTCTGTATATAGGCATTCTGTGAAGGATCTGGCAGTACAGAGAATGTTGGGCAAAGTTCCCTTTTCTTGACAAAAAAGAAATTCAAAAGGCTGAGAGAACATAAGCTTTCAAAATTGTGATGTCAGTGTGAAAAGAAATTGGGTTTAATTATTGTTGAATTATTTGCAGACTGCATTTTTTTTTGTACCAATGTAATACCAGTTCACCACGTTAAAATATGCATGTTAACTACCTTCAAGAATTTTACACTAGACAGTTATTCAAGAATGGCTCAAAGAACATTCCTGCAATTTCAGTTCAAATTAAGCAATTTTAAATTTTTTTCTCATTTTTTCTTACAATAACAAGTATCCAAAAACTGAATACTTTCTTCAGAGCAGAAACTAACTACAATTTTCAGCGGTGGCTGACGACTGGCTCCTATGCAGATGAAGCAAAGTCATTGCAAGGGGCATTCATTTCACAAAATTTCATTAATGATTAATTAGACTGCATTTTAAATGCTGTCCTATAGACAATGTTTACCTAGTTCAAGCCAGACAAGCTGTTAAAATCACCAAATTCAAAATGTAGCCTGCTATACCATAAAAGCCTCAAGAATGGGATTTTTCAACCTTGCATAATATAGTGATTTAACACTATATTGCTTTACATGTTTCTGTGCTCTTTTAAAAGTTCCATTAAAGACATTTGCAGTTTCATTGTATTAAAGAGCAGAAGGTCATTCCCATCTTTGTAGAGTTTGTTTCCTTTTATCTACATCACATTTGGTCACATTTAGAAGAGGATTGTAGGGTTTTTTAGGGCAACAATTTTTCTTTTTTAGTGAAAAAATCATCCTAGTAAGGCCTAATGATATATGGAGATGAATTAACATGATTTGACAGTAGCCTCTAGCTTTCATCAAAACATAAGAAAGTACACTGTATTTCTGCATAAGATTCTGGCATCCTGTACCAAACCTGCACATCAACACTACTTAATTTAATCTAGCCTTAAAGTTCACCTAGATAGTGAATTTGCACATCACCTGGCAGTTTGTGGTTTCAAATACATTATTACTAGGTAAACCACAGAAATGGTGTTATATTGAGAAGATTAAGATCAAGTTGAATTAGAGAGTGCTTGCTGCATGCTGTGTTCCAGAGAAAAGTAAAGATTAAAACTGCACATTAAAATCTGTTGTCCCGACAGTGAATTTTGTTTTCAGTTATGTGCATGCTCAGTGGATTTTATAAAAATAAACAGTATTATTCTACGTTCAGAACTGACTAAACATCAGAGGAACAGCACAGAGCCATGGATGGTAGCGTCCTAATTCTACAAGTAGGGGCTGAGAGCTACTTAAGTACGACCTACTATAACTAGCTTAGTATGGTTCACCCACTTATGCACTATGAAATGTAAAGAAAAGCACTACCAATAATAAAAAACAGAATTCAAACAGAAAACCTGTGAAGCACTAGAGAAAGAAAAGCAACACCTACAGTTGTCAAAACGCCTTTCAACATAATCCAGACTCTGAAGTTACTGCAATAGGCTCTACCAATGTCTTAGATACATACATCGAAGACTCAAGGCCACAGTGTGACTTGTAACAAATATTTTACCTGTATTTAAAAGTATTTTTGGCAATGTAATGACATGTAAAGTTGAGAATTAATAATATTTAAGAGTGAAAGATGGAGGCAGAATTCAATTTTTCCACAAGCAATACTAAGTTTGATGATACTTGAACACATTTTTCACCACAAAATATTACTTCCCATGGCTTTTGGTTGAGTTTTAGTTTTGTTTTGTGTTTTATTTTCTTCTCCTTGGGATTACAGGGAGGACAACTGTGAAAGTACAAGTAAGACTCAGCCTAATCATTTTCTACCTGGCAAAAATCCAATCAGGTAGTATAAAATAATTAGTAGTTTGGAGTTGTTTTGTTGTATGTATTTGCTTTGTAAAGCAAGCTCAACAGCTTATCAAATTTTAACACATCTCTACTGATTAACCAAGGTCTTTCCCTTTCCATATTCTCAGCACCAAGTTTTGTTTTTACCCACTGTCAGCCGTGTTCTCAGAAGATTTCTGTCAAGCACAGAAAATACTCTCAGGAAGGCCTTACCAAGCCAGACATCCCAAACGTGGCTGCTAAACTAAGCATTAACTGAAATGTCACAGCATAAAATCAAGTTGTGATGGCCAACAGCTGGACTGAAGGCCTCATAAATGAAAACAGCATTGACCTTGACAAGATAAGCCTGTACCCGTGAGACTAACGAGGTAAACATCTTGTGAAAGAGGAAGAAGATAACCATAACAGGAGGATGTTTGGAATTGTTAGCAAGAGGACGCATAAGCAGCTACTAACCCAGCCATTAGCACATCACTGACCAATAGGTAATTAACACGGTGTGTAAAGAGTATAAAAGAAGCACTGTAAAAATAAACTTTTGCTATCGTCACAGAACCTGTGTCTTGACCATCTCTACACACACGGTAACATCTACCACACCAAGTAGTAACTACAGCATTACTCTGCCCAGGCACATCTCTACAGCCACTCATACTCCTCTATGAATTCTCTGAAGTTTCTGTGGGATTACAGCATGGCTTAAGCGATTTAATCAAAATGATTACAGAAATGCAAAAAACAAGTGTGCACGAATGAAGGTAATTATATACTAAGAATTAATAACAATGCATAATGTAGATACACATACAGAAAATAATTCTTTAAATGGTTTATCTAATATTCTCTTCAGAAAGGTCTTACAAAAATGAGAGGAAAAAGTAGGATTCTCCAAAACAGAGAAAGTCATCTAATGTCACATACCATCCATCTGGTAGATTGCAGGTGCCTCTTCTCCTTCTTTAACTATATCAAAATGTATTCAATATGCTCACATAAAGATGACCCTAATATTTAACAATTCAAATATTTAGCAATTCAAAATCAAGCTATTCAAATAAAAGCTTGTTTTTATGTAGCACTTTTCTTTCTAAAGGCCATTGAAGTACCACATGAAATTACCTAAACTGTCAGTTAGAAAAGTAGGTCAACTCTCAAGCAATGCATATCAAAAGAAAAAGGAAAACGGGTAATGCATCCCAACCAAACAACACACCAGGGCAGAAAAAGAAATTCTGGACACCAAAGAGGAGTTTAAGTAATAATAACAAAATTAGCTGAGGTGAAATTGATTCTGGCATTGGTGTTTATTTCTACAATAGTTAAATATATTTCCAATATTTGAAGATTAAAATTCCTATTATTTCAATTCTGTTTCACTGTTTACACTGCCAGTTTCATGTCAATAATGTTAAAGGAAGTCCAAATGCTATACTTTTTTAAAAAAATCACCAAAATAGGGAAAACAGTTTTCATTCCAATATACTTGAAATTTGAGAAGATAGGAACTCTAATTTTACTATCTTTTCAATATAAAGATACTTTTTATAAATTAAATAATTTCAAATATCTTGTGCACTCTCCCTTAGGGGTGAAATGTAAGGACAAGAATCAAAACCCCTAATTTTACTTTCCATCTTATTAAAAGATCAGAAGCTATCTCTAATGCTGCAGTTTTATGGATTCACATTTTACCTATAGTGAAAATAGTCTAGTAAAGCAAAAGATACTTAACTGCAGTGTAACACTGATGGCACAAGTTTCTGCTCTTGTTCTTTCCATGACACTGAATTTAAAATAAGAATTTAAATCAAAAGACTGCAGTTACATCATCAGCTTTGTCACCAGCTCACCAAAACCCTGGCCATGTTTTTTTGTGCCCACTACACCATTCATAACACATCCAGTTCTCTAAAATGCTTTGACTTCTGTAATGCAACACCAGAAAGAAAAGAAAATTATGTAATACACCATTTTTCTTTTGAAGCTTTTCTTTTCCAACACAAATTTTCTGATTTTAAAATGCATCAGTCGCTCACATTATCTTTATTTTCTTTGCCCACTCTTGACACAGGCAGTTACTTATCACATCCAGAAAAATGTTTGGTTTATCACTATCATCTGAGGAATTTGCATTTGGACCCTGGATTTAACAATTTCCATGGCTTCCCAAATGAGCAAAACTAACTGAATTAGGGAAAAAAACACAAAGTAAAAGAAAACAAATGTACTAATTTCAGCTTACTTTCCTAGTCTTTCTGTAGCAGCTTAATCCCATAAAATCCACAGTAAAGCCTGTTAGATATAAAAGAAAAGTGCAAAGCTCCCAATTTAAGGACTAGTTACAACTCATTAAACTAAGGACACATATAATTCGAAGCATTAGAATGTATGCTGAAACATAATTAGTAGCTATGAATCAAACCTGGATGGATTAAACTAATTCCTGGAATGCTATTACGGAGAGTACCTTGTGGAGAAAGAGTGATCCTTCTGTTTGCAGAGCAACTAAACGCTTCAATTTACTTTTAAAATTGACTCAAATAGAGAGAAAGGCCAAGGATTTCAAAACGAGGCCTTCGAATACAATCAGGCTGAATTATGCCTGTTTCACACTGTGGTACTTGCAACCTGGTTACAGGCAGCAGGGATAAGGCTGCACTCAGCTTATTTCACTGCTTAATTTATATGGTAATTACTATACCACAGCCAGAATGGAGAGCATCTGCCAAAACTGAAGGTCCCAGAATAATAAAACTGACATGTGCTGTGATATTGTTGAAGTGCTGACTAAGAAACTTCTTTTATCTCCTCTTGAAGCTATAAAATGGTATTCGTGTTATTACTAGCAGGGCATTTTAACAGCCTTGCACTGACAGCACTTATGTAACACATGCACAAAACAATAGAGTTTCACATCATTTAATAAATCCTTGAGCTCTCTTAGCTCCAGATCTCTCGCTGGCTGGATTTTATGGTCTGGTAGTTCTATCCGACCTTTAGAACACTGAAGTATACAAACCACAAAAGCACTAGAAAATTATTTAGAAACAACTGGCTTTTCTCCCTTCATCTATTTAATGAGGAGGGCATGATGTATAATGATGGAGGTTAATTAAAAGATTTGTTCAACCACTTTTCGCTGTAGCTAAATGCTATTGTGAAGCTCTGGTCTTAAAACAAGCAAGATACAGATATTACTTTTCCTACTAAGATCACCCTCTTATTAAGCAACACTTGCATTTAAAAAGAAATTAAATTACTATAGCACATAACAATAAAACAAATTTAATCTAATTTATTTTCTATACATTTTTATGAACAGGTCATTAACATAAGGGATCTGATTTGGCAGATGATTTTCCTGCTTACATCAATTCCACTTCCAATACTATGCTTTATTTTTTAGCTTTAATATATTGCACCTGAAACCCCTGGCTTCAGTACCAAAGCTTCATACATGAACTAAGCCCATTTTATTCTAAAGGTTTAAAAAGCAAATTGTCAAATAAGGAAGTACAGGTAACTGAAAAATAAAGAATACAAAGAAAAGTAAAAAGGCCATGTCTGTATCAGAACTTATACTAAAGGATTACTTCACATGGAAGAAACTGTCCTCCTCAAACTCAAGGTGGATCCATTCAAATAAGAAGAAACACTGTTTCACCTTGAGAAACAAACAGTCACAGACAGTCAGTTGGTAATGAGAGACTGAAACAGCTATCAAAGTTATTAATACAAAAATTTCAAATACTGATAATTCAGTTGTTATACTATTCACAACTGGAAAGTCATTTGCATAATGACTGTTGGCATGAATTCATTACATAGCTTTTCTTGATCTCCACACTTCGTATCTACACTCCTGATCTATTCAGAGGTTACACTCTAAGTGTATCATTTATAAAGAGTCTGATTAAGGTATGCATAAAGACTATTTCTAATATTTCTCCAGAAATCAGTCCATACTCTGCATTCTATACAGTACTTACTTTTGCCATTCTTTAATTCACATAATTCAAGTTTATTATCACTGTTATATATGGTCAAGTTAAAAGCATGCTTCTCTGAGAAGGATCATCATCACATCCTACTTGAAATTTCTCTTACAAGCATAGGTCAAAAGTGTCTGTCTTTGCACAAAATACCAAAATGATTGCTGCGCTTTTGCTGCTTTATTACACTGAAAATTCTTAGCTGGTTATTGCTACCACTTTGAAGTCACCTACCTCATTACTGCTTTGTAGTTTTGCCCCTAAAAATACTAGTAATAAAAGCACTTGCCAATGTTTAAACTAGATTTCATTTCCCCAATTATCTTACACAAAAAATAAGCACAAGATATTGCATACCAGTGAAAATTCTAACCATAAACAACTTTCCCAATTGCATGGGTGTACCTGTTAAATATATGATAAATCAAAAAACTCTTAAAACATGCTATATTTATATGTAACGAAACTGAGAAAGTAATACACGTGGCTTCAGCAAAAAGGGTGAAGTCCTGTAGACTGCTCCTCACAAACCAGGAGCTTCCAGTACACTTAATAAGCTTCTATTACACTTATGCCAATAGCAGAGGACAGGCACAAAATGCTTGTTTCCTGTAGAATGAAGACTCCCTGCTGAGAGGCACCACTTTTCTTCCTAGCTGCTTTTCTTTCTGTAAATCAAAGCCTCCCTTAAAAGAAATATCGAGGATAAAAAGGTCTGCTACAGCCACATGTTCATGTTTGTAGAAGCAGTTATCCAGTTTTGATCTTTTCTTCCAGGAACATCACAGAAAGTAAAACCATTCAGAGCATTTAAATACTCTTCTTAGCAATCAATATTGATTAGTCTTCAATACATGCACATATCTATACACACGCACCCCTCACAGTATAATTACACTACTTTGCATTAAGGTATTAGAGAAGATAAATACAATCAAAAGAAAAACATGTACCCTTTAAACAACAACCATCAATAGTCCATGCAGAAAAGACCATATGACAAAGATATGAACAATGACTAGATCCCACCAGAAAGGGATGGGGAGCTCCCTGCATGTCAGAAAATTAAGACGACCACATAAAGAACAGGGAGGTGCTCTGAAAAAAGGGCAGTCAAAGAATGCATAAAAAGGCAGATTATTAGTATGGAGGTGTGTTTAATTTTAACTGGTTTTTGTGGTTTGGAAAAATAACCAACTACACTACTTGGTTTACTCTTTGAATTATAAAGGAGAAAAGAAAAAAAACCAGCATGTGAAGATACAGTGCAAGTACTCTTGAAAGAATAATTTAGAAGTGTGAGACCTCTTCTATGGAAGGAATTCAAATAAACCTATTCACTCCTAAACATAATTGGCAAAGTAGAAAAATAAAAATGGGTCATATTAAGAAGCAGAGTAAAACATTTCTTACAAAGTCCAGTCAGTATCCTCTGTCTTCCAATGTCAACTTCTTACAGTGTCCTTCTTTTTTTAGGTAGTACCTGAATAGGTGCAACTAAAGGTAACACACCATTTAGTAAGCATATCTCCATAAATAAGTAGTCCAGACATAAAAATATATAAAGAATGGTCACTATTGTGCAGTACTATGTTCCAACATACATTTCTCAATATTTGTAAGCAAAGCAATGCCAAAATGAAGAAAAAAAATGAGGGAAAGGGGAAATCTAACCCAAAACTAACCCAGAAAACACAAAAAAAGAGGCAAAGAGAAGAACCTGCAACACTGCTTCTTTCGGAATTCATACACGCAATCGTTTTGTGTGATGACAACTACACTTGCCCTGCATAGTCACAGAAGTTCATGCCCAGAAAGTGATTTCTAACTCTCAATCTACTTCCCCTCTGTAAAAAAGGAGACATCAGTGGCAAGAACATAGGCAAGTCTGAATAAAAACTCAGCACAGCCCTGAAACAAAGAACTAGGAAAAAAAATTCATGGTGTTAGAAACCATTAATCTAGGTCAACTATGAGACTGTCATCTGCAAAAAGGAAGTTTCTCATCCCCACACAATAATCCACTAATGCATTTTGCATGAGAGAATCCAAGTCTGTTCAAGCAGTGCTCAGAATGCTACCTTTTTTCATTCAGAGAAGCATTCGGCTCATTGCCAGGCTAGAGAAATATTGACCTTCTATTTTATGCTCAATTGGCCCTGAATACTTTATTCCTGGATGAATATTTTAATTTCATCACCGGAGAGATGATGTCCTTCCTCCTCTAAATCTTAGAAAAATAATTACATAAGAGTTAGGTCATGCCAGTGAAGGAAAATGGAGATAAAGCTACTGAGATGAAACTTTTGAGGTGGAGGACTGTAAGTTGAACGTAGAGGAGTACTCTAAGACAGATGCTAACTTCCTAGGCTGTGTTTCTGAAGAAAAGAAGCATAATCTTGATCATGACTGGCAAGATGCTTTGTACCTACGGCTGCCGGGGTGTACTGGCATGCCCTGAGCATGTGTAGCAAACAGAGGTCATAGACAAAGGAATACTCAGTCCAGGATTCAAAAAACAGACTTAGGCATGAGACAGGCCACGAGGTGCCCAACTCTGCCAAACTGGCAACCAGTACAAATACTCAGTAGCAGAATGTTGGGTATCTGCGTATTTTTTCCATTAAAAGTTTATATGCCCTAATGAGAGGGAATATTTTAAGTCAAGATTTTCTGGAAAAGGGACATCCCAGCTTCCTAAGCTTTTTCTGATACTGGCCTGCAGCATGCTGTGTAATTAGACTATTTAGATCAATGAGATAAAACTTTCAAAGCTTTTCTCAAACCAACTTTGTTTGACTCTGTAAACACCCTTACACTGATTCAAAAAATAAAATTATTGCATTCTCACTAGAAATATTGCTGTTATCCCCTCAGGAAACTGTTTCTAGAAGCCAAAATTCCATCAGAAATACTTCAAGCTTTCAACTAAGTTTTGTCATAAAAATCCGATTATCTGATTTATCACAGTATGCCATCAGTTTGCATGAAAATATTAATTGCAATATCCATCTTATCTATAAATTTAACAGGATTTTTATATTCTTAGGATTCATACAGAAAATAACTTCCTGTTTAATTCCATTGCCTTTTATATGTGAAAATACATAAAACATTATATAGCTTAAACTGAAATAAATGAGATGACAACAGCAATATTAAAAATATTTATTATAAAAGTCACATCCTACTAGGACATTTAAGAGAGTTTTTGGCCTAGGAGCCTCATGTGGCTGTCAAATAGTTTGATGTAGTTTATAGATGTAGTTTGCTCCACCCTGTGCATCTGCTACATGCTTTACATCTTCCACTTTTAGAGATGTATGATTACACTTCTACCTTGGCTTAATAAGTTAAAGTGTCTCAAGAAAAGATTAAAGCTCTACTGCAGTTTGTACATGAAGATATACAGACACAGGTATAAGATAAATTACAGCTGAAAAATTTCTATGTGACATTTATCATAGACTCAAAATTACACAGCCATCAACCCTAAGATGGAGAGCTGCACTTCTATGCTACTTATCCAAAGATCAAAATGCTAATACTCACCCACAGAGTATAAACTACACCTAAGTACCTATTGCAGCAGATTTCCTCCACAGCAGCCCTGCTGGTTTTTGTTTCTCATTTTAAATGGAACATCCTAGAGCAAAGGAGAAACAGTCTTCCCCAACAACATTGGCAGAAAAACAGGCTTTTTCCTGACTATGTCTCTTAGTGCAGAGAATGCAAGCAGGCCAACAAAAACAATTCTTCTTTCCTATAGAGATTAAAGAACACTGCTAACTGGCAGCAAGGAATGAGCAACTCATGCATTTGCCAGTAGATACGTGTAACAGGTAAACACATTTTTGCCTCACAAGAACATGCACACTTCAATGATGAAAGTTTTATGCTGTCAACACCTTTACTAACCAGACAAATTAAGAACTATTTTAATACCACTGTAGCTAGAAACCATAGTTATGACATTGAACCATGCTGCTACATGTTGTAAAAACGCAGGAAGAGAAAGGCTGACGATCCATACAGATACTACATGTAAATACATATTCAAGCAACTGGAAAACACTCAAACTCCACTGATCATTATGCTTGACTGTCTTAAACCAGAAGGCTTTAGGCATGAGGGAAGCAGAGTGATATGCAATTGTTTAAAAATTTAATCACTGGATGAAGGGCACTGTCTTGCTTTGAAGCCATGAATTAATTTCAACCATGAACTAAAAATGACAGGTTGAAAGGGCAATTGAGGCAGAATGAAAAAGAGCCTTGCAAGTGGACACATGGAACCTGGTTTAGACACAATGTGAGACGTCAGAGGGCAGACAAATGGATGACATAGTAAAAAAAAGTAATAGGCAAGTACAAGAACATTGTTGTATTTGTTCAGGTCAGAGAGGATAGAGGCTGGGACAAGGATATACTAAAGGAATAACAGAAGAGTATAGAAGCAAATCAGTTTTCTTGAACTCTTTCGTTGTCTAAGAAAAAGCACATTCCAATAATTATCTCTTTGATGGTGCTGAATGCCATTTATAAAGACAAGAAAGTAGCATATTTACAGTTAAATTTAAATCATGTTAGAGACACAAAATGGGAGGAGATTTAACAATGACTGTAAGTAGCACTAAATGAATTTAGACCTCATAGCAAATTTTCAATATCTGAAGGGCCTGTAAGGGAGCTGGAGAGGGACTGTTTGTTAAGAACTGCAATGATAGGACAAGGGGTAATTGGTTCAAATTGAAGGAGGGGAAGTTTAGGTTAGATATTAGAAAAAAGCTGTTTACTATAAGGGTGGTGAGACACTGGAACAGGTTGTCCAGGGACGTGGTGGCTGCCCTG
>NW_008688633.1:0-4523 GCF_000695815.1 Acanthisitta chloris | reverse complement strand
GGAGGTGTCCCTGCCCATGGCAGGGGGGGTTGGGACTAGATGATCTGTAAGGTCCATTCCAACCCTTAAATTCTATGACTCTATGATTTTAATTTAATGGGCTCCAGCATCTATATAAATATTATATTTATTTTCCATAGAAGCACTGAGACTTTAACTGATCAATATTTAAATATAATTTAGTTTGAAAAATTTAACTTTTGAAGGAATAACATAGAAAGTTGTACATTTTAATTTTATTTAGATAAGTTGTCCTTTTCCCCTTTATTTAGTGCAACGAAATATGTGTTATGAAAATGTTTTATTAAACAGGTTCTACTTTTATGGACAAATACATGCTTATTCAGAAACCAGACACTACCTGATACTATGTGAATTGAAATAAAGGTGTTTGCTATTTATATGCTACTGCAAAGCATATCAGAAGAACCCAAAAAGGACTACCAATGCACAGAGGAGACAAAAATTATGGCTGTGTCCCTGTGTTCAAAAATACTAGCCATTAAATTCTGTAGACACTGTGATTGAAAACCTCTATTGTTTAGTTGACAAATTACTCTTCAGATATATGGTAGAACTTTATCTTGCCCCCTTCTTCCCTTTAAAAGGGAAGAAAGGAATTACAGTAGAAATCAGGAACAAATTATTCACCTTTTCTGGTAGTTGCCTGATACAGACTCAGGATGAGGCACACTGAATTTAATCAGTTTCAGGGAAAATGCTGAAATAAAATTACATGTAAGAACAAACCCCCTCATCACCCTGATGTAAGGTAAGTGATGAAATGGCTTGTGAGGTTTTCTCCAGCACTAAACAGTAATTAACTTTATCCTGAGGTTTCCCCACACATATACCAAGAAAAGAATCATGCCTTTTGGAAAAATCTTCTGCAGGTAAACAAACCTTGACAGCATTGATACTTTTACTATTTTTATTCTGCATCATGCACAACAATTGCTCACCTTCCTGTAAATGCCAGCTATTCAGATAACAGAATGTGTATTTTACTGATACTATTTGATATTATAAAAACCTCTTAATTATTAACAATCACATAATGCATTTGGCCACTAGATTGCACGAACTTGTGAAAAAAAATAATTCCTAGAGCTGTACAGACATCTGATTAGATACATTTAACACTAGGCAAACTAGATGCAGCTTCTGTTTTAAAAGTACTTACTACACGTAAGAACACCTCTTTTTCTGAAGTACATATCAGTATCTTCATTATGCTGAGAGGTAACACTACTTATACATATGTGTGTATACACATGATGATATGCATATATATTCAAAATGCATTTGAAATACTTTTGAATTTATATATTTAATCAAAACCCCAAAACAGACATCTGGGGGTAGATTTTGACAGGAAATAATCACCTTCCAGTGTAAGACATTAGAAATAAATACATGTATAGTCAGCAAAGGTGAAGTTCTTACTTAACAGCTTGCTTTGATGTGCATTTAAATCATGAAGAAATTCAACACATCAGCAAACATGCCATTGGATTATTGCAAATGACCAACTAGATGAAGCCACAATTGAAAAATAACTATATTTATTATTCTTTCTATATCAAATTCTTCTCATTAATGCTCAGCAACATGCATTTGGCAGCTGAACAATTTATTTTTTTTAAGCAGCAGTTAACAATGCAATTCACAAAACAAAGAGAAGCTCAATGGTTTCCAGGAAACTGAAAGAGGAAAGAATGCAGAGAGAGTCAGACATGGTTTCAAATGAAGAACAAGTGAACTAAGGTCAAACTAAAACCTAAATGAAATTCAGCAAGAGCCTAGAAACCATGGTACAGATACATTTCAGTTGGATTGAAATTTCACAATGCATTTCAACAATACATACAATACATTCCTTGGTATATTAATTCACTAGGGACATTTTTTTTTCAAAATAAAAGAGAAACTCAGACTCTAAAGCCCTTAGTTTCATTAATTCAAGCATAATACTTAGCAGGCTTTCTGGTTTTATATTGAATGCAAAGTATGTTAAAGTTTTATCTTCCAGCTTTGTTTTGAGAGCTTACCCCCAGACTTAGCTGAAACCATGAAGTCTTACAGAATACATGAGGTAAACAGTAGTGAAGGAATCCATAAATGTTAAAACTTCAGAAGTCAGCACCTACTAAATAGCCTGCTCCAAAAATGTGATGGATGTATTCCTCCCCCTTGAAGAGAAGGTCAGAGTAAAGCTGCCATTATACAAATACATTCCAATAATCCATTTTGCAGTAGTGAAGCAATACAGCACTCTACCATACACAAAAATATAAAGTTACCTTTATACCTACTGCAAGTTTTTCCCTAGCACATAGAGCTAATTTCTGCTTAGTTAAACTATCCATACTTTCCACCTAGGAAGGGAAATCAAAACAAAGAAAATATTTTCTCTGAGGGATTTTTTAAAGTAAATTTTAACCTAAGTTCTCTCTCGGGCATTACATTTGCAAAAATACTGCATTTTGCAACTATCAAACCCAGTATAACCACGCATTCAGAAATAACATTCCTAACTGCTGACAAATCACCTCCTCTACTCAGAGCAGGGAATTTATAATTTTACACAGTGAAATACAGTGGTTTAAGGAAAGACTAAAGGAGAAATTGAAATGCAATGTGAATTTCAAAAACATGGATTTTAAGACAATTTTAAAGAAAGATAAAAAAAGAACCATGCTGAAAGCTGCACACCTAGACTCTCACCAAAAGTGAGAGGCAATCTCTCACAACCTTGCTGTGGTTTAACCTGTAGTTTATACCGCAGAAATGGCAACTTTTTTACCAGCCAAAAAACTCCCTAGAACCATACCTAGGCATTTGTCCTCTGACATACAGTGAAGAGTGCCACCTATTGAATAACAAACAGTATTTGCAGAAATCACTAAATTATTCTGGAAACATTCCATCTATGTACTCCCTTCCGCAACCCAAGCACTCAGTTTAGCTTTTCACCATGCAGTTTCTTGGCAGAGAGTAGTTTCACCAAAATATGACTTTGGTATAGAAAAAGGTGTCCTATCCACACTGCATAATTATCTGATTCAGGGAAAAAGTTATTGAATTATGTATGTTGCACTAAAAGAAAAAAAAAACACAAAAAGCAGTCTTTTTTTAAGGCTGTTCATTGTTCACACACAGAAAAAAGTGCACATTTTCCATATAATTTACCATACTATTAGAAGAAAAAACCTACTTTCATTAAGACTTGAACACTTCTGTATTTGCACTGACATCTCGTCAATGACCTAATATTTCATATCCATATGCCATGAGCTCAGTCAGCAACATGAGCAGCAACTGGTAAGAAGGCACAGTATGTCCCCCTGAAGAAGCCTTACCAAGTGCTGCATAGCATGCAGCAACACTAGTCTGGCCATGAGTTACACATTGGTACAAATGACATATCCTATATTTAAAAAACACTAAGTAGCATTACAGTCTATCAGTTAGAGCTTTAAATACACACAAACTAGACAAGGAAAAATGTGTGGTATGTTGCAAGAGTCTGCATGTAATGTGATACCAAACAAAACTGATATAACCCAACCAAGACTTGGAACTGACCCATTTATGTACAAAACACTTGAATGAGTCAGCAGCTCACTGAGTTTCCCAGGCCTGCTGTAGACTACCATGCAATTTCCAGACGCACTTCCTCAGATTGTGCTTGCCTCATGAACAATGTCAGCAGTGACAAAGAGTGATATAAAGGTCAATGGCTAGGAAAATATGAGAATACACAGACTTATTTTATCTGTTTACCCATTAACCTATTCAATATACTGAAGTTCACAGAATTCCTCTATTTGTCTCTCATCTTTTAAATGTATAACAGAATAGTGTATTAAAGTGAAGTTCTATTATTGTTTTGGTACTGTGATCAGATAAGAATTAAATATGATGCCTTACTGTAGTCACACACACATGTGAACACCCTCTAAAGCAATCACTGTTTCCTCATCTAAAGTTTTTATTCCAATATTCCATATATACTCCAGAACTGCCAGCATAAACCTCACTTATGTAGAGAGTGGCTGAAGTTTTTGCAACCATAACAACAGTGCTATTGGTAATTGAGATTATAACACTGCGGTTGTGCTGCTACCTGAATCACAAAACTCTTGATCTGCACTGAAAATACCTTTTTGAGGGGAAGATAACTGAAACAGTATTTGCCCTAACTCTGATTATTGCAGAGAGGAAGCTACTGCTGAATAAAGACCTGCACAAGCCAAAGGTAGGTTGCATGAATTTTTGATCTGACACAACAAACTCTTTTTTTTTTGACTATATGAAAAACACTAAAATTAGCTACACACAAGAAACAAATTAATACAATACACAGTCATAAAAATAATCATTTTTCCTTCAATGTAGTGACAACAAAGTTGATCAAAATAAGCTAGTGTATACAACACTCCCATCAGACATGATCCTTCAAAGAACACTGAAGTATATGAACCATTAAAAAATCCTTTTAGGATGTTTATATTATATAT
>NW_008688632.1:5740-9498 GCF_000695815.1 Acanthisitta chloris | reverse complement strand
AAATATTGATGGGGCCATTTGGCGGCGGTTCAGAGGCTAATGGGGTGGTGGCGGCGAGCACGGGGCGCAGAGCCAGGCGTGGAGTCTCCCAGCGGGGTCACTGGCGGAGTGTTTGTCCCTGCCACCCATCTCAGAGCTGGATGGGACACAAAACTTACTGCTGAGACCCGAGTGGGGCAGGAGTCACAGGGGGTAATCAGTACGTGAGGATGGGGATGAATGGTACACAAGGATGTGAGCGTGAACCTGAGGATGCAGGGATGAGCAGAACGCAAGGACACAGGGATCAGTGGTGCCAGAGGATGTAGGGATGAATGGTACCCAAGGAGGTGAGGATGAACCGAAGGATGCAGGGATGAGCAGTACTCAAGGATGCAGGGATGAACACAAGGATGCAGGGATGAGCAGTACCCAAAGACACAGGGATGAGTGGTACACAAGGTTGCAGGGATGAGCAGTACTTAAAGATGTGAGTATAAACCTGAGGATGCAGGGATGAGTGGTACCCAGGGATGTGGGAATGAGTGGTACCCAGGGATGCAGGGATAAACAATTCCTAAGGATGCAGGGATGAACAGAAGGATGCAGAGATGAACAGAAGGATGCAGGGATGAGGAATACCTAAGGATGTGGGATGAACCCAAGGATACAGGGATGAGCAGTACCTGAGGACACAGGGATAAGAGGTATTGAAGGTCATGGCAATGAGCAGTACCAAGGCCATGGGGATGAATTGGTACCCAAGGCCATGAGGGTAAGTGATACCTGAGCCCTGAGGGAGGGGAACACAAGGTGCAGAGCCCACCACTGATTTTACCACTTAGAAAGGATAACCACAGTGTTGGAGTGGGCAGGAACAGGTTGGCATCTGAGCAAGGCACAGAGTGAGCTCTTCATTCTTCCTTTCTGTTGGTTTTTATTCCTGCCATTAAGGATTCGCAGGTCCTCGTGTCACCCAGCAGTAAGTGACCACTGCCTACACTTCTAGGGTCCCAATCCACCCCTTTATTTGTGCTCCATGATCACAGCCCCTCATCTGTGTTGTTTTCTGGTTACCCTCAGCTCAATTGCTAAACAGGCAAGTGGGAGAGGAGAGGGAGATCTTCTTCAGTCATGGAAAATCTTACTAACATGAACCATGGCAAAAAATGACCAGTACTTTTCTGCATGGTTTCCTTTTAGGTGACCATGCCAAATCTGATAGGCAGCAACTCACCCACCTACATGACCATCATGTGAGGTAGATTTGTTTCCTTTGTCTTGTTTACTCATTGATTTTGCTGCTGATATCTCTAGGCCATACTTATGCTGTCAGCCCCACTTTGGGGTCATTCATATATTTGTTATTTATTACAGATTTTGGGGTGCTCAGGACCAAAAATGGTGGGAAAAAAGCTCTCAGCAGTGATCTAGCACCAGGCAGAGTTTGAGGAAGGAAGGGTTGGTGGTGCTGGGCTTCAGGCAAAGAGTGAGAACTGCTGCTCCTTCCTGTGTCTTCAGAGGGTAATTCTGCATATGTTTCCACGCTTTTGGGGCATTTCTCCTTGCAGAAGAATGCTGGAGCTGGGAAAGGAGGGTGGCAGCAGGGGCATAGCCCCAACTCCAGCTGCTTCAGGACTGGCCTGCTGGTGCAGCACCAATTCAGGATGGCTGTGAGCATCCTTTGCTTTGGGAACTCATCCTGCCCTTTGCCAGCAGGATCAGGGATGCTCTGCACCACCTCTAGCAGCAGCTCCCTGTGGGATTTCCAGGGGCCACATTCTCTGTAGACTCTGGATAATAACTGATGTGTTTTTAAGGGCAGTAGGACGGTGAGTAACCAGCAGGCACCAGGCAAAGCCTCCCTGGCCATTAATAGAGCTCTGTGTTTTAACAGCATTTCTGATACGCTCTAACTCCCATCACAGCACTATGAAATATTTAAGCCTGTTGATAGCTCATTAAAGCTGTTGTTTTGGCTGGTCCTGCAGCGTATGCCATGGGCTGGGCCTCAGTGCTCAGCCTGCAGGAGTGGCTGAGATCAGCTCTGAGACCTGGCAGGTGGGGAACGCCATGGCTGGAGACATGCTGCAGATGTAGGTGCTGCATCCTCTATTGGTTTGGGGGGGGTTGGGTGCTAGAGATGGCTCAGCTTGGGCTTTTGGAAGTGTATGGAGGGTGTCTTCTGCCCAGCTGTGAGTTCCTATGTGAATATAGTGGTAGGCAGAGGCCATTGGTTCCATCAGGATTCCATAGGCAGGGACACCTTCCACTAGACCAGATTGCTCCAAGCCCCATCTAACCTGGCCCATGAGGAGCTTTCTCTGCCCCCCCAAATCACAGAGCACTGGGGCAGGACCAGGAGTTGCTGAGCTTGAATAAACTAGTATTACCAGCCACACTGTGCCTTCCCCATCCCAAAATCTGCTCTTTTTGCTGTGAGAAACCAACTCTGCAGCTGCTCAGAGTCTGAGGTAAACTCTGGAGCCACTGAGTGGTTTCTGGGAAGGAGCTTTAAAGTTGATTTTCTCCAGTTTTGCAGGGGATTAACAACTATTGATCCTGCAAATGACCCCTGCAGAAGTCCATTGATCTCTTTGGAGCAGCAGATCATTAATACTTGACTTTCAAGTCTTTCAGATGGTGCCAAAGTGCTGACATGGCAAAATAACTATTTTATAGTCTGTATAATCATCCCCAAGACCATTGTCATTTGGGTAACTGAACTCACCTCTATGGGAACCTGCTACCCAAAGTGCTTCACATCTGCATTTCCTTTCCTATGTTTTCCCCCCAAATACGGGAAAACTGATTGAGAAAAGCATAATGACCTGAGGTTTGTCTTTTGGCAAGACTTTGAAAGCCTCAAATGTGCTGAGAAGTATTTGGTAGCAGGAATAATCCCATGGATTGATAGAGGGAAGTAGAGCTTTGGATGATGATCTGGATTTGAGATAGAACCAAACTCAGCACTCACAGCTTCAATGATATTATTTATAATACCTGATAGACCCAACCCTTGTGGTAGTTGGGGCTTTTATAGGAATTATGGAGCAAATAACTGCTGTGTTGGAGGTTGCCCAGTGAAGCTGTGGCTGCTCCATCCCGGGAATGTTCCAGGCCAGGTTGGATGGGGCTTGGAGCAACCTGAGCTGGTGGAAGGTGTCCCTGCCCATGGCAGGGGGTGGAACAAGATGAGCTTTAAGGTCTCTCCAACCCAAACCATTTGATGATTCCACTCTAATCACACACAGCTCAGTCTGGTGGGAACCTCCTCCAAGGTCACAATAAAGAATATATAGCTTAATATTCCTGTAAAAACTTCTAAAGGAGCTCCCAAGAGAGCCTATCCATTGGCAGTGAGCTCAGAGCATGGAACTAAACCCACAGAGCTGAGCTCTGGTGCTTTCCATTCCTCAAGCACATCTGTGACTGCAATAAGGCTCCAGAAACAAGGAGATGACTCTGCATATGTAACAAAAAAAGAGCCATTACCTCACAGCTCAGAAATCTCCACTGCCAGGGAATATTTGCTGTTAGACTATTTAAAAAGCAGAGAAACTGAGAGAGAGAGGCTGAAACACTTCTGGTTGGCTCTGATTCCTTCCCAGGCAGTTCTGCTGTTAACAAGTTTGGGTGTCCTCCAGGGATTAAATGTATTTTTTGTAATAAATAAACAATATTTAATAAATACTTAAATTCATTAATAGATATAATATTTATTTAGATATTGTATATATATTAAATATAGATTTAGTATTTCTTTCTTTCCTAAAATA
>NW_008688632.1:0-5704 GCF_000695815.1 Acanthisitta chloris | reverse complement strand
GCTATCAGACTTCCCAGTTTGTATGTCACAGTTAATATATTCTACTTTATTCCTTCTACTAAAAATAAGTATTAGAAAGATTAGGTTATACTGGTTTTCCTCTTGCAATAATTCCTTCATAAAATTAGGATTTTAATCTCTTGGCTCTTCCACTCATGCAATGAGTTTGGCTGAGGCTTTTAGTGTTAGAAATAAAGAACATCTTTTCATCTAAGGGATGATTTGCTCCAATAGCTGTTTTTCTGTTGAATCACAGTTTCATAGTATCACAGTATGTTAAGGGGTTGGAATGGAGCTTAGAGATCATCCAGTCCCAACCCCCTGACCTGGGCCGGGACACCTCCCACCAGCACAGGTTGCTCAAGGCTTTAGCCAACCTGGCTGTGAACACTGCCAGGGTTGGGGCAGCCACAGCCTCCCTGGGCAACCTGTGCCTGTGTCTCACCACCCTCACAGCAAAAATTTCTGCTTAAGATCTAATCTAAATGTCCCTCTGTCAATTTCTCCCCATTGCTCCTTGTCCTGTCCCTGCAGTTCCTGGCCAAGAGTCCCTCTGCAGCTTCCCTGGAGCCCCTGGAAGGGGCTCTGAGGTCTTCATGCAACCTTCTCATCTCCAGGCTGAACAGCCACAACTCTCTCTGCCTGTCCTCATAGGAAAGGTGCTCCAATCCTCAGAGCAGCTCTGTGGCCTCCTCTGGACATGCTCAAACAGTTCCATGTCCATCTGATGTTGGGGACACCAGAGCTGTGTGCAGCACTCCAGGTAAGTATCACCAGAGCAGAGCAGAGAGGGAGAATCCCCTCCCTCACCTGTTGCCACACTCCTTTGGCTTCAAATGATATTAATTTCTAACAATGATTCCAGGATTAAACCTTGATCCCACATTATCCTTATTCAAGCCCAGGAGACCCCTGGGAGCCAGGAGGAGGTAGGAGCCACCATGCCACACACTGGTGTGTTCATGAGCAGCTGAACAGAGAAACCCTGAAATATCCTAACAGGCAATAAAGGGGAATTTGTCCCAGTTGGAAGGATTTCTATGGTGCCCTGGAATAACCAAAACCCTTTCCTTTTTCATTTTTGTCTGTTTTCCAAGGAGCAACATTTTTCCAAGCCATGTCCTGGTTAGTCATGCTGGTCCTCAAGGGAATGCCATGATCCAGCCATGGATCTCTGCAATGATTTCATCTCACTGCTATTTACAACTTAGCCCAAATGCTCAGCCTCTTCCTATTATTTGTGGTTAAAAATAGCAGTAGATTCTTTCCCAGCCCTTTTGCTCTCTGAGTGGTTTTTGTGCCACCCACACGAATCGCATGAGTCAGGAGGCACAGCAAGGAGCAATTCCCAGCTGGATCATCCCTCCCTGGCTGCCCTCAGGCAGCCCAAGCTCACCCCGAGCATCAGGAGGTGAAAGAATGTCTGTCTGACCACAACGGGGGTGAAGCCAGGGGTGCTCACCCAGGGGATAGTACTCACTCCATCTGCTCCTGCATCCCGAGTAGATTCACTCTGGGTTCATCCCTGGGTTCATCCCTGGCTGCATGGAATCATAGAATTTTAGGGGTTGGAATGGAGCTTAGAGGTCATCCAGCCCCAACCTCCTGCCCTGTGCAGGGACACCTCCCACCAGAACAGGTTGCTCAAGGTTTGATCCAACCTGGCTGTGAACACTGCCAGGGTTGGGGCAGCCACAGCCTCCCTGGGCAACCTGTGCCAGTGTCTCAGCACCCTCACAGGAAAAAATGTCTGCCTAATATCTAATCTAAATTTCCCTCTTTCAATTTGTACCCAAATTTTTGCATCCCTGCTGCTTTTCTGCCATCCCACACAGGAATTTCTGATGACCTCTCTTTTCATGGGGATCACTAAGAGTGAGGCAATGCCCCAGGAACAGGGAGTGAGCACCATCCTGCCGAAAACCCTTTCCCATTCCCTTCTTGCTCTTCCCTTCCATCTGAAGAGGCTTTTTTTTTTTTTTACTAAACTAAATATTTCATGGAATCACAGAATCATCAGGGTTGGAGGAGATCTCTAAAAGCATCAAGTCCAACCATTAACCTGTCACTGCTGTAACCCCTTAACCCTAAATCATATCCTCCAGTGCCAGATCCAGACACCTCTTAAACACTTTTAGGGATGGTGACTCCATCACATTCCTGGGCAATATTCCAGTGCCTGAACATCATCACAGGGGAAACATTTCTCCTAACATCTCCTCTGACTCTGCCCTGTCTCAGCTCAAGGCCATTCCCTCTAGTCTTCTCCCTGCAGCCACGTCAGGAGAGACCATCCCACACCTCTCTCCAACCCCCTTTCCCAGCTGTTTGTCACACCATCCTGAATTCCCTGGATCTCCTGTGCTTCAGGGGCACACTGCAGCTGGATCATTTTGCTGGGGGTAAATCCAATAGCCTCCCAAACAAGGCCACTCAGGGAATCACCCAGGCAGCAGGTCAGGAGGTTGTTAAAAAGGGTGCAAAATAAGGAAGGAAAAACCTTCCAGCTGTTTTTCTGGGAGTGGGGCAGGTGTGGGACTGCAGGGAAGCATCCTTAGGAAAAGATGCAATGCATTGTAAGAGGGAGGGATGAGGATGCTGAGGCTGTGGGGGCAGGAGAGGTTTGACCCTGATATTTTTATCCACAGTGTTTACACACTGCAAATAACCGTATCAGCTTCAGAGGAGGCACAGCAACAGGGAAAAGCTCTGGCATGGCCCCCCCAGGGTTCAGTCTCTGGGCTTGGGGAGTCCTGCTGGCCACCACACTGCTGGTGAGGCTCCATGGGGCAGCCCACGTAGTGGTGGGATGGAGAAGGGCAAACATTCCCTCTTGAGAAATGAGATGTGTGGGGCCTGTCCAGCCAAAAGAGCAGATTTGCCATGTCCAGCCCCAACTTCCTCTGCACAGCCTGAGGTTATTAGTTCAGTCACTGACATTTAAATCCTGAAAAGCAGGATAAAAATAAGGAAAATGTCTCATGGTTTTGCTGGTGAAAGAGGACAATCTTACCAGCCATGCACTGAAGGGATGCTGTGAAGATCAGTGTCCCTCAAGGCTGAGGAGCACAGGGGAGGGATGCTGAGCTCAGGCACAGGGGCACAGGGGGAGAAGGGACTTCAGAGCTGAGCTGGGGGTGGGCAATGGCCTCAGACCCTCCTGTGCCACAAAAATCAACCAAAACACCAAAAAATGGCAAAAACAAACAAGCTGAAGTGAGTCTTGGTGGAGCTCAGGGCTGTGGGTACCAGTGACTCCAGGGAGAGACACCAGAGCTGACACCTGAGATTCTTCTGCTGGCTAATTCCCCCACTGAATGAGATCAATTGCTTTGCCTTCTTTCATCACTTCCAGAGTAATAAATCAGCACAAATGAGTTGCTGTGGAGGATTTGGGTGATTTATACCACCCCCAGTGCCAACCCACCCTCTACCTGCCTGGAGCTGAGTCCAGGCACAACTTGTCCACCCTTATGTGATGGGATTTACTGCTTGTACCCTCAGATGTTGGTGGGGATGTCACTACCTGCCAGGCTGACAGGTTGATGTCCCTGTGTTTGCAGAAGCACTGGGAAGAGTAGATGTCCTGCTACCAGCCTGGCCCTGCTTCTCTAGCTCTTGCTGCATCTTCTCCACCTGAAGGCTGCACTATCTCCTTTCTAACCCCTCATTCTCCATGCAGAATGAGCTATATGTGCCTACAATTAAGCATCTCCTTTCTGATCCCCCATCCTGCCATGCAGAATGAGCTCTGTGCATTTACATCTCCATTATTCCCTGGCACTTACCCCTAAAGCCAATTTTAAATGGAAACCAATTTAAATGGAAGTCAGTTTTAAATGTGACATATTTTTCTGTCACAGGCATTTTCCTCCCCCATCTATTTGCTATATAATTAACTCTTTGCCTTTTTAGCCCCTTTACTTAATTGATTTGGAATGGGCTGCCCAGGGAGGTGGTGGATTCACCTTCCCTGGAGGTTTTCAAGATGAGACTAGATGTGGCACTTAGTGCCATGGTCTAGTAGTGATAGTAGGGTTGGACTCGATGATCTCTGAGGTCTCTTCCAACCTGGTTGATTCTATGATTCCGTGATTTACTCTCTAATTGGTAACACTGCTAATTCCTAAACCTTTTCCACACTGTCTTGCCTGGTGATGCTAAATGATGCCTCACCAGTTTGGACATGCTGAATAGCACCTCAGCTCCCATCTATGGCATCTCCAAGGACATCCTGGGTTGTTTCTGGTTCAGGTTGTGGCTTAAGAAAATACACACAAAGTCTTTGCATCCCATATATCCCTGCTTGGGGTTTGGGGAGGAAAACTGGTCCAGAGTGGGCAGGTAATGAATGTGCCCTCACACCACCTCACTCCCAGACAGCTCAACAGATTGATTTGTACAGAGATGGAGTAAAATAGATGTAAGGAGCAAGATTTTCAGTGGCTAAGGGAGTTGAGGAAAATGTGTTTGATGGGTTCAATAAAGTCTGGAATTGCCCTACTTATTTGGTGAGGAGGAAGGGGTTTTTCCAGTCCTGCTTTGTAGGTTTGGTCCTTACTGGGCAAAGCCACTGAGTTTGGATTCCTCCTGTGCTAACAGCTTGGTAGCACTGAGATCTGAATCATCATCTCAGGTGATGGCACAGGAAAAGCTCTTAATTCTGACCACACTGGATAAGTTTGAAATATCAGTGGTTTAGCCATTTAAAAGGCATTGATTTAATAGCAACAAAATCAACTGCAGGACACTCTGATGGAAAAGGGGAACAGAGTCCTCAGGTGTGTTGGGTATCACTTGGGGGTTATCATGCTCCCCTCAAGCAGCTTTTTCTAAGCAGATGGAAAGCTCACAGTTCACATGGAGAGTGTGTGTCAGTGCAGGACTTCTTGCAAGTTAATTTGATTCAAAAAGAGATTAAAAATGTGGGACTGAGCCTAGAGCATCCTCCTTCCTCCCTGAGGTGCTGCAAGATGTTATGTGACTCCTGCAACATCTATCAGCCCTTAGGGCTCCAGGATGAGCCACAACACGGAGCAGAATGGGTAAATACAGTGAACATCCAGTAAAAACCTGTGGCATAATCACCTATTTGTGTGTAGCAGGAACTCTAGTGGCTTATTTCTGGCTGTTTCACCTCAAAGATGAAGACAACTGTTAGTAATTACCTCTTGAAGTGATGACACAACGTCACAAGTGGTGATATATGTGTGATGCTTCCACTGACAGCTCCCAGACAAAAGCCTGTCTGCAGAGAAGTTGGGGGAAATTAAACCCAGCTAGTGCCTGTGTATTCTGCAAAGGTCTGGACACAATTATGTACTCAGGAATAAAGCAGGATGTGGATGGAGGTGTTGGGCTCTGTCTCCTGGTGATTATGGTTGTGTTTTTGGAGCTAAAGCCAGGAATATTTGCTGTGTCTGTGATGTATCACCTCTCCTGGGGGGCTCTGGGTGGCGTTTTGAGGGAAAACATTGATTTTTCAGGTTGCTTAGGGAGGCTGTGGCTGCCCCAACCCTGGCAGTGTTCAAAGTCAGGTTGACTAAAGTCTTGAGCAATGTGATCTGGTGGGAGGTGTCCCTGCCCAGAGCAGGGGGTTGGGACTAGATGATCTGTAAGGTCCATGCCACCCCTACAATTCTATGGTGATTCCATGATTTTCTGACCATCACCTCCTGAATACCATGTGGTGGGATAAGTATAT
>NW_008688631.1:22088-37798 GCF_000695815.1 Acanthisitta chloris | reverse complement strand
CTCCAGTTTGGCGCTGCATGAGGAGAAGGGGGGAGATGGGGAGGAGGGAGATGGGATGAAGATGCTGCAGATGGATTTAAAAGCAATAAAACCATACTCACCCCATCCCATTCCCCTCATCTGCACGTTAATCCCAAATCTGGTTTTCAAACTTGCAGCAGGGATTGAAAAGTTTATTAGGGAGGTAAGAAGGTGGTTTTTTTTTTGGGAATCTCTGGGCAGGTATTTCCACCTCTGTTGGGGTTTGTTTCATGGGGCCTGGCTGGTTGCTACCCACCGTGCTCAAGTGAGGGGGGCCTGGGGTTGGGGGAGTCACTGTCCCCAGGGGAGCTCAGCATCTGTGTGTGTTTAAGTATGGGGAGACTGAGCAAATATGTACTCAGGGCTCTATAGTCATCCTGAGAAGGAGAGGGAAAAAATCCACTGCAAAGTTCCAGGGGCCCCATCAGAGTTCCTTTGCTGGTTCTTTTCTTGGAAAAGCAGGGAAAACCCTCATATATGTGTATAATATAAGCATCATATATATATATTTATATATGCCTTGTGCATATAAATCACTTCCAGGAGGAGGTGGTGTAAATAAACCAGGAACTGATACAGTTTAGGGAATATCTACATCCAGGCTTTACTCCTCCATCTGTATCCAGTCCCCTATGTGTGGGGCGTGGGCTGGATTGGGGAGGCCTCTGGGCTGGTATTTCTCCCCCAAATCATTTAATGATTAAAGGAAGATATTACTGGACTGATGAAGCTGCCCAAGAAGGAAGTTGTTTCCAGTTTAACCCTTGGACAAAAAGCTCAGCAGAGAAATCTGACTCTGGTCACCAAGGCCCAGAGATTCTGCATCCCCTTTATCCACAAACGACCTCACACCTCGGGGCTCCCCGGATTCAAACTCAGCCCCCTGCCAGGTGTAGCAGTAAGGGAATGATTCATTTCTTCCTGCCTTTTACCTTCTGGAAGGATGGGAATTGCAAGGGCTGGAGCTAGTCTTCAGAGGGATGAGCTTCAAATGCATTTCAGCAAAGTCTAAAGGTGGATTTTTCCAAGTGATAACTACAACCCTCTTCCCAATAACACAATGCAAGGTACGGGAGAGGATAGACAATCCCCATCTCTCTCTCAGATGTAGATATAGGAATGTTCAGATATAGATATGTTCAGTTCACAGCTCAGCATCACTCCTGTAGGTTTTTGCCGTTGCTGTGTATGAGCTCAGATCCAGAGGAGGAATCTCCTTGGATGACACTCTGTTCAGCTCTCTGTGAAGAGCAGGAGTGCAGGCCCAGGACTGCACTGGTTGGTGCAGATATCCCTAAAGCCACAGTGAATTACATCCAGGGACTCCCAGTGCCAGAGGTGAACATGTGAACATCTTCAATATACACATGAGCCCAAAACAACCTCTCCAGTTCTTTCCGTACATCAAAAGGTCCTTGTCTGACTCATGAGTTGCAGAGAATCCTTCCCTGCGCTTTAAGGTCTTACAACCTTGGAAACTGTGATTTACCAAGATCAGACAAGAAGCAGCTCTGCTGCTGTAGTTTGGTTTGGAGCAGGTGCTGCAGGAAAAGGATTTTGTCATCTCCCATTGTCCCCAAACACTGGGTGTTCTGCTTACAGGAGGATCTTTTCTCTCTCTCCATACTTGTGAGGGTGAGATGAATTATTCAGCACGTCCTGTTTTTGTTTGGGATGATGCATGTGAGTGTGTGAGGTCCCTCCTTGGAAAGCATCCCACTGGAGAACTCCATTCTCCTCAGGAGATCTATCCCAGGCTTATATTCCTATCAAGGCAAAAGTAATTTAGACATATTTTGTTTTGCTTTTCTTTCAGATTGCATCCATGAATGTGGATATAATGAACCAGGAAGAAATGTGCTGCTAAAAGAAGCCTTTGTAATGTGCTATTTTAAGGAGACCCTTGGGGACGGTAAGGGTTGAAATGTGTTTCTCCAACATCTTACAATGAAACTCTCCAAGTGTTTAGATTCTTCTAGTGATGTATATCAACATCCAAAAAAAAAAAAAAAGGTATCATCAGTTTAAACTGCTAACATTTGGGCCAGAAATGGTCACTCTTGGGGAATCAGCTCTATATTTTAGATAACTTTTACACAGATTAATAGTAAAACTCTCATCTCCCTGGATTTTTTTTATTTGCCATGGAAATCTCCCTTCTGTGTGAGCTGAAATCCCAGCCTGAATCAAAAACCTCCTGTCCTTGGCCTTCTAGGTCACTCCAGTTCACTAAGCTGCCAGAGAGCAGGGTTAGATTGTATATTAGGAAGGAATTCTTTCCTGTGAGAGTGGGGAGACACTGGCACAGAGCAGCTGTGGCTGCCTCATCCCTGGAAGTGTTCCAGGACAAGTTGGATGGGGCTTGGAGCAGCCTGGTCTAGTGGAAGGTGTCCCTGCCCATGGCAGGTGTTTGGAGTGAGATGATCCTTCAGATCTCTTCCAACCTAAACCATTCTGAGATTCTATGAGCAAATTGAGAACCAACTCATCTTGGTGTCAAGGCTTCCAAGGATGGCAGGTTACATCTTCACTGTCCTTTCCTTGACACACAGCATCAACCATTGGTATATCCCCCAAAATATAGGGAAAACATCCCCTTTTTCTTTCCTATGCTGTCATTTGCTTGCTGATCCTTGCTCTGAATTTCTCCATCAGCATTTAGTTCTCAAGGAACAGCACTTCCCTGCAAGTACATGACAGGACAAGGAAAATACACTTGTGTTTCTCATCCAGCCTGAGTGAGCATCCAGTGAATCCTCATGAAGAACTGGAGAGGAGAGTTTAAACTATTAAAACACTTCCTAGAGTAGTATTTAATTTTCAGCATTTTTGTTGTCTGTGTTGTTTCTTGTTTGGTAGAAGAGAGAGCTGAGGCATGTGGAGTTGAGGGTGTGGTTTAAGGCAGACAGGCAGATAGGTCATGGACCATCTTAGAGAATGGCAGAATCATGGAATGGTTTGGGTTGGATGAGATCTTAAAGCTCATCTCAATTCCTCCCTCCTGCCATGGGCAGGGACAACTTCACTAGCTCAGGTTGCTCCAAGCCCTATCCAGCCTGGCTGTGAACACTTTGAGGATATGTTTCTCCCAGGCAAGACCATGGGGAGGGTCTTCTTTGATTTGCCAGCTCCATCTTTCGAAATAGCAGTGTAACCTGAGAGGTCTTGCGCTAGACTTTACCTGTAGTTTCCCTTCCTGCTGCTCAGCAGTTTACCTATTTCAGTGATTTAATCACACCCTCTTTCCCACCCTAAAAAGAAGTGAGTCTCAAGCCTGCACGCTTTTATCCATATGCACAAGGTCTTGTCTTTTCACTCCTTTTTAAGCTTACTTTTCCCTCTCCCCCTCCCTTGCCACGTGTATGACAGACTGGATGACTCTAAACTTGAATCAAATTGGCCTTTTTTTCATGCTGTCATCCAACCTACGGACAGAATCAAAAGCCAACTCCAGTTCAGAGGTGAGCAATTAAACCCCCTCTGAAAGTGCCAGAGGCCAAAACAGTTTGGCAAAGCTTTGCAGAAGAAAACTTCCAGCCTGGGAGGAGGAGATGGGAACTTTAGTCCAACAGAAGAAGCTCTGATTAGCAGATTATCACTTAAGTGATGTTGATCCCAGGCAAACTGCCTCCCAAATGAGCCCTTTCACAGCTGCCAGCTGCTCAGTGGAGTAAATATGGGGGACAGATCCTCTGCTGGCATGGCCTGAGGCAGCTTTGATGGACCGTTGTGGAGTTAAAACAGCTGGAGAAGCCTGGCTAGAATGAGGACTGACACGGACTTCCACGAAAGCTTGTGGCTGAGGGAGCTTGAAATATTGCAGCATGGGGCAACTTCTCCCACCCCAACAGCATCAAACCTGCAGGGACCCTCGAAACTCTGATTGTGTCCAGTTGCTGCTGGACAAAATGTTCTTTGTAAGAAATACTGATATTTTTTTCATCACAGATATGAGATTGAGCTCACAGACTGCAGCAGTGCTTAATGTGCTCAGAGCCAGTGAGCAGAACTGGGATGAAAAGCTGGAATCACCTTGTAACTACCTGTGAGAGAGCTCCTTGCTGACTCAGGTAGGGGAAGGATGAGGGATATTATTTATTTTTTACAGTTGCTGAGCTTGTAACCTGTTCCCTGGAACGATGAAGCAGTGGAGAGCGTGTTGCCCTAATAAAGCTCCATTTATCTCTGTTTGGCTGAGCGTGTGGGGAGCATGTGAGGGACTCTCATGCACAGCCTTGGGGGGAGCTTTCGCCGGAGTTCACAGTCCGTTTCAGCTCTGATAAGCGTTCAAAGGTGATGGCCTGAAACCTGCAGAGCTGGAGGGGAAAGAAAGGGGGGGGAACAAGCTCTCTTTGTGAGGCTGCTCCAGCTTTGCTGCTGCTCACTGGAGACAACGCAAAGCCACAGCTCGCTGGGATGCCTGTGCTTGGGGCATTGAATGGAATCTTTCATTCAGTTCCCCAGTCTAGGAAGATCCTCAACCTTTGTCCTGGCAGAACTGCACCCCTGTCCAGGAAAACTCTGCTCACAAAGGCCAGTGACTTCAAGCCCTGGTAATTTTTAGGTTATTTGGTTGAATTCTTGCTGAAGACTTGGAATTTTTCAGCCTAGAAAAGAGGGTGCTGAAGACTAGGAGGGAGAGAGATCTGTGAAAATCATGGAGAAAGCCACTAGGAAATGGTGATTTGGTACTTTTCCTAGTCAAGAGATTAGGAGCACAGGGCTGAAAAATTTAGGCTAGGTGCAAAGCATCCAGGAGGTGGTTCTTCACAGACAGGTGGTGAAACTATGAAACTCCTTGCACAGGGTCTTGTTTGTGTGGATTCAAACTGGGATTAGATAACACAAGGAAAAAATATTCCATGCTTTTTAAAAACTGATGTAATGTCTGTGCCCAAGGAGGTCTCTGAGTTGGGGATTACTAAGAGCTAGGAAGGTACATGGAAACCATCAGAACATATTCCCACTGTTCTTAAGGTGATTAGTAGTGCTGCTACTCATAGTTACCAGTACAGCTTGTTGTTCAGTCATTATCCATCACAAGAGCTGTTGTAGATAGGATACTCCAGTGGATGGATTTGTCATCTGAGTTGGATCAGCAATTCTGGGGTAAAAGGCTAAAACAGAACAAAAGGTGATTTCCCAGTCCTACAGATGGAAATCTCAGCCCCTGGCCAAGTTATTTCCTGTCTGAAAGTCCAGTCTGTGAAGAACTGGGAATGGGAACAAATTGAAGGAGGGAAATTTAGATGAGATATTAGGAAGAAGTTTTTTCCTGTGAGAGTGGTGAGACACTGGCACAGGTTACCCAGGGAGGTTGTGGCTGCTCCAGCCCTGGAAGTGTTCAAAGTCAGGTTGGATAGGGCCTTGAAGCAAAGTGGTGTGGTGGGAGATGTCCTTGCCCAGGGCGGGGGGTTGGGACTAGATGATCTTTAAGGTCCATTCCAACCCCATAACATACTATGGTACTGTGAGTGTGAGCAGGGACATGATCCTGGTTCCCCAAACCTCCTGTCCATCTGCATCACCACTCCTCCAGTAGTCTGTGGACTATCCACAGTCCCTCTGGGCATGCCCCAGCCCATTTGTGGCACCTCACTGGCTGCTTACCTGGAAATTCAAGGCTCAGAGGGGCAGGATATCCTGGCAGTATTAAAAGATGTGGCCTCAGGACTCATCCCTTCCTTTCCTCTCCATGTGTTTTGGCAGGATAAGTCTGAATCTGACTCCAGCTTTCCAGGATAGGTAGTCTCAGCATTAAGTCTGCTGTCACAAAGCCTGGAGAAAGTCTTTCCAGGTGTCTTGGGAGTCATGGAGGTTGTTGATATTGCTATCCAAGCCTGAAGCATTGCCCCTGATTACCACAGCACTGAACTTATCATAGTATGTTAAGGGGTTGGAATGGACCTGAGAGATCATCTAGCCCCAACCCCCTGCCCTGGGCAGGGACACCTCCCACTACACCAGGTTTCTCCAAGCCTCATCCAGCCTGGCTTTGAACACTGTCAGGGTTGGGGCATTGGCAACATCCCTGGGCAACCTGTGTCAGTGTCCTCCCTCTTGAGGTGTGAGAAAAAGCATCAAATTGAGACCAAAGCTTTACCTCTTGATTTGGAGGTTTGAGTGCCTGAAAATCTGCTACTTCTCATGGCCAACCTGCTGCTAAAAAAGGTTCAGGTACAATTTGGTGTTCAACTCATGTGGCTTTTGTTTCCTGCTCTTGAATTTCCTTAGGCCTTTCTTTCATGAACAAAGGAAAAGCTTGGCTAGGCTTTCAGTACTTACAAAGTACTTTATCACAGTGAATGGCTTTAAAAGGTCATCTCTGATGGAAGCTTCCAGCCTGCAGCAGGCAAAATTGGGGAAAATAAAAAAAAAACCAACCTAAATTTTCAGTGTCAATCACTGAAAACACAATGAAGTATCCAATTATTTTAAGCAATCAGTGATTACAAGTTCTTTTCCTTCTGTCCTGTAACATAAACTGTGAAAGAAATAATCATGGGGTATGGCAATGAAATAAACAACCAGTACTTACAGACTAGAAGAAACACAGTAAAATTCAAGCTGGTCTTGCAGAAGTGGAGCTAATATCATCCTCATTGTGATTAGTTAGCGCTTCATGTCACTGTTTCATTTTAAATGGAAATAAGAAAGTAAAACATGGCAGAAGTGTCACCAACTACTCAGGATAGAGTTTATACAGAATTTACACAAGAAAATCTGTGGAGGTTTTAATAAGCAGTTCTGGTTCTCTTTGTGGGTGTGGTTTGGTCTTGGTTTGGTTTGATTTGCTGTTGTCCTAGGGATTCAGGCAGAGGGAGATAGGGTCCCATTTCCCCTTGGATGTGTGAATAAGGCCTCATGAGACTGGGAATGTGGTGCTAGAGCAATCTTGGATAGTGGAAGGTGTCCCTGCCCATGGCAGGGAGGAGGGACTGGATGGGCTTTGAAGTCCCTTCCAACCCAAACTTTTCTATGATTCTCTGATCTGATCACCCTCTTCCTCAGGCTAAGACCAAACCTACCTCAGACATCCCCAAACATCTTGATTGAATTTTTTGTCCATAACATCCTATACTGAGATTACCAATTTCCCCTTAGGCAGAAGAGGATAAATTTTCAGCAGGTGAGAAACTGGAAGGCTGTCACTCAACTAGGATCACATGGAGAAAATTAGAGATAAGAAGGAGAGACAAGGAATGAATTTCCACTGATTCTCCACATAGAGAGTGATCCTTCCAATTTAATACATGAATGTCTTCTATTTACAGTCCTGCACACTGAGAGCAACCCCAGACTCCCCGTGAGAACAGTTCCTATCTTTTCCAAAGGCAGGACCTTGTTCCTTCTGACTACATCAATGCTGAAATAAAACTGCCTCAGTTGGAAATGTTATTATCAAACCAACTTGACTTTGCCTCTCCCTCCTGCTAAAGTAGCACCATTTAAACTAAGAAAAGGTCTTTAATAGACAAGTTGAAATATCTTCCTGCCTTAAAATACCTACAATCCTGACAAAAAAAAAGGCGAATATTCCAAAGCCTGTGAGGTTTTTTTCCTTTCTTGTTTCTTTTTTTTTTTTTCATTTTGCTCCTTTATTCTTATGCTTGCCTGAGTCACATTGTTGAAAGGTGCAAGAGCCAACTTCCACCTTTTCCTCAGGCAGCAAAAACTTTATATGGAGTGGAACCATACACCATCCTGATGGACTTTATAGGTGGCCTTTAGGCACACAGTTGATGGAAGGGTGTAGCAACATAAAAGCCCACGAGAATCTCTCCAAATTCCATCTGAAGAAAGCAAGTTTAAGGAAAATCCCAATTCAGAGCTTCCAAGTGTGAAAAAAAGGAATACAAAAGTATATAAAAAGGAAATAGAAAAATCGTTTAGAATTAATTTCTATTTCTGCTGAAGGGAAGGAAAAATCCACGAGTTTCTTATCAAAGTGTGGTTTCATCCATCAAAGATGCTCAGGAATTGCACTGAGGCCCAAATGCTTTTTCCTACAAGTGTTTCAAAGCAGTGGAAAAGTTAAACCCAATAATCTAAGAACAATGGGAAATGCTGAATAAATTATTTCTATTTTTAAACACTTTTAATAGAATAAACTTATTTCTTTGTAAAATTGTCTCTACCCAACTGCTGACCAGTTATTTACATCCACTGACAGTGACAGATCCTCACAGACTCTTAAGGCTCCTAAATTACTGATAGGAGCTGGTTTGGAGCTGGTTTGGAGCCTTCCTAAAAAAGCTTTAGTAAGGCATTTAGTAAGGCATCCCCCAAACTAACGTTTGGGGATGGCTGAGTGTCCTGGTTTGAAAGCAAACCAGTGAGAGACTCCAAGTCAGAAATACAGTTTAATAGGAAAAACAAAACAATAAATGCAACAGGACAAAAAGAAACCACTGACAGAGTCAGAAAGCAACCTGACATCCTGTCAGTCAGGGTGTTGGTAGTAGTCTGATTAAATGGTGAGTGCAGTCCTCCTGGAGTGATGGTTCTGTTGGAGCAGTGGTCCTATAGGTCTGGTCTTCACCTGAAGGTCCAGTGGTAGCTCTTGTCCTCTGGGAATCCAGGAGTCAAAGGGCTCTGTGCTGGTCCAAACCCCAGTTTATATCCCTGTGGGAATACTTGGCTCCCTCTGCCCCCCGGAGTGAAGCATCTCACAATGGGACTACATCTATGGGTCATGCCTGGGTCCCTGACAGCCCATTAAACAGAGACAGCCCCCTGAGAGAGCCATCAGGGATGAGTAGGAGATAATGATCACTGCCCTCACCTGCTTTAACAACTTGTAGAGACTATAATAGAATACATACCATTGGTTACACTGTACAATGTAACCTAGGACACTGAGGTAGGCTTAGTCTTAGCTTGAGGAAGATGGTGATCAGATCAGAGAATCATAGAAAGGTCTGGGTTGGAAGCGACCTCAAAGCCCATCCAGTCCCTCCCCCTGCCATGATGTGGAATTTCTTTATTAAAATCAGTGTTTTCCTCTTGCAATAGAACAAGCTGGTGCAAATGGATCAGTTTTGAGGGGCTGCTCGATGGAGAGGACAATTTGTCCAGAATCCATGACCTGAACCCCTGATAGAGCTAATCAAGGCTCTTGTGAGGTGCTCAGATTCAAACACCTGTATTAAAAGTGGGGGAAAAGTGGACTGAGCAGATAGTCCTCCCTGGGCTGGGATTGACTATGGGGAACAGAGAATTCCTTGGGTTTTAACAGCTTATCTTAGGTTCTGCACATGAGGATGAAATGCACCTGCAGGGACACACATATGGATATTTGCACTGCAGTTATTTGGAGCATCTAACTCCCATGGACCTGAGAAAAAGGAAAGAGGAAGTGGATGAAGAGTGATACATGAAAGGAAAGGGTCTGGAGTGACAGGACAAAGGGGAATGGCTTCAAATTCTTCCCTGTGAGGGTGGTGAGGCATTGGCACAGATTGCCCAGAGGAGCTATGGCTGCCCCATCCCTGGAAGTGTTCAAAGTCAGGTTGGACAGGTCTTGGAGCAACCTAGGCTAGTGGATGGTGTTGCCATGGCAGGGGGCTGGAACTGGATGATTTTGGAGGTCTCTGCTAACCCTAACCATTCTGCGATTCTAGAATTCACTGCCCCAGGAGATGAGCAACATATTAATGTCCCAGTTTTTCTTCACTGAAATGGAAGTTATTTAAAGTATTTAACCTTCTTCAAAGGCTCTTTTTGTGGCAGGAAGTGCTGGAGGTGATGTTCTGCCACATCCATGAAGGCCCATGGAAGAGCTGGGATACCCAACATCAACCGGAAGCTGAACCAGTCCAGAAAAGGCTGTTCACAGTATCCTGGATGATTCCTAGTCTGGATCGAGTGAACTAAACAGTGAAATATCTTCTGATTTCACATCTTCAGGATATAATTATATCATGTATCAGGGAGTGGATGGAAGAGTTGGAGGAGAAACCAAAACAAGCTGCAGCTGCCACAGGAATCTGGACTTATTGAGGCAACTACTTAAACGCTTATCTCCCAATAAATGGAAATTAATTGATGCTCATTAATTCCAGAACAGCTAAGGAAAGGAGGATTTGTGTGCCTTGCTCTGCCAGGAGCAATGAGACAAATGGAGTCATTTGCCATCTGAGTCAAGAAAGGGAGGGACAAAAAAGACATAAATTACCTGTTTTGTAGACGTTTGGTGAAGAAAGGAACAGGCCACAATAGATTCCTCCAGCTGAAGCTGAAACATTAGTTTTTGTCACCTCTAGATCAAATTTTCTCCCTAATTGTCTAAAGCAAGTCTGAGCCTGTCACAGAATCCCAGAATGGTTTGGGTTGGAAGGGACCTTAAAGATCATCTACTTCCAGCCCTTGTCCTAAATAATAGCCATCCACACCAGGAGTGGAATTAATTTTCCAAAATAAAGGCATTTAGTGATTTCTGAGGTATCTTGTGCCTCAGAAATCAGAAACACAGAATGTTAAGGGGTTGGAATGGACCTTAAAGACCATCTAGTTCCCCCACCCTGCCCTGGGAAGAGACACGTTCCACCACATCAGGTTTCTCAAGGCTTTATCCAACCTGAATTTGAGCACTGCCAGGGTTAGGGCAGTCAAAACCTCCCTGGACAACCTGTGCCAGTGGCAAAATATCCAACAGATCCCTGTGAGTCTGGATTTAAGGGACACCCATGCCCTTTGGAGCGGCAGCTGGAGGCCTGGCAGGTTTATTGTGGCACTGCAATTGTAGATTTGTCTGTTCCAACCACCAAATCCCTCTGGTCCCGGGATGTTGGTCCTTCAGTGAGATGGCAGATGGTTGGAGGAGAAAAGCCTGGATGGTTGGAGTTAGGGAACAATCCAGTGCCACATCCCGTTATTATATACATGAAGGCACAGAAATTGTTTAATCCTATTGGCAGCTCAGTCCTATTGTCTGAGCTCAGCTCATATGGAGCAACAAAGAAAAATTGCTCTGCATCATTAGAGAAGGAGCCAAAAAACTGGGTCCATGGGGATCATGGTGGAAAGACAGACCCAAGGTGACATGTTCCATGTGGCATTAGCTTGACTCAATGGATAGTGTAAAGTGAAAGGGAAGCATTTCATCAGGCTCCTGTGGATGTCAATCTTGTGTGTTGAGATGAAAAGTTGACCTTTTAACACAATGTTTCCCTCCAGGAAAGTTGAAATATTTTGACTTTGTTCCAGTTTGAGAGGAAAGCAACTGGCTAAATATCAAGAGTGTCCTTGTGCAAGAGCAATGTCATTGCCCCTTGTGCTGGGCAGTTGCATTTATTGCTGAGTTTATACATCACATCTGATAATTTTCAGTGAAGGGTTTCAGTGGACATGTTTTGGATTGGATTTGAAGACTGGAACAAAACTAAAAGTATTTCTCTGGAGTTTCTTCTCTTCCTTTCCTTTGCCAAGTGATGTGATAGACTGATTCATGTCTAAGTTCCAGATGCACATGTAGCACATAAACATCTGTTTGTATACACTCACACGTGCAAGAGGATAACAAACACAACTTTTCTAATGCCAAATAATGTCAGCAGGGAGCAGGGAGTAGAGCGAAAACCTGTAAATGCAGAGGGGAAACGTGTCAAAGAGATTAGGGAGAGCTGGTTGTGTCCGCCTAAATATCAGAGGCTACACAAAATTGTCCAACAGGATTGCAGTGCTCAACTCCTCAACTTCGGCCCTTCAAAGACACTTTTCTAGGCTATTTCAGATGTTTGTCTTTGGGTGGGAATGAAAGTCAAAGCTGTGTCCTTTCTCTAATGACTCTAGAGGGAGCCTAAAGGATTGATTTCAGCTGGACAACTCCGTGGCTGAAGTGAGGGGAAATTCATCCCATTTTTACTGCCCATCCCCTGCTGTTGCTCAGACTCCACTTGAAGGCACTACGTGCTCATTAAGTCCAAGAGAGTTTCTAGGAGGATAATAAAGGAGGGAATTTAAAATTTCAGAGGATGATAAAGATCAAGATCCTTAGTCCCAGCAGAAAGGGCAAAAGCCAGAAGGCAGCAGTGGAGGATATATTAGATGGACAGAAGATTCTTCACACAGAAAGTTGGTGCAGCATTTCTGTGAGATCTCAGCAATTTTTAACTGAGCTTGGCCTGGAGATATTAAACTGGCTGGAACTAATCCATGTCCAGAAGAGGTGAATCAGTGTCTAGCAATTCACTGAGCAGTTGCTCAAGCATTGGTTGCTAAAAATCTGTGTTGGTTGCTAAAAATCTGCATTTCATGGCCTTTCTGAGGGTAAAGTCCACCAGCAAATACAAGTGCTTGTTAGGACTGGTGAGTACAGGAACTGTGGCTGTCAAGCAGAACATCCCAGGCTGGACCATAAACCTTGATGGGTGTGAGATGAGACACTGAGAGTGGGTGAAGGGTGGGGAGGGAAAAGTGCTGTGTGAGCTTACGAATAGTTTGTTTTGTTACTGAGTGTAAATTTGCCCTGAGGAGGTTCAGGCTGCAATGAAGATAAAGGGTCTCTGTCTATCCAAGGGGATCAGGTCCCAGATTAACTTTATTAGGCATAGTGAGTGCAGGAGCTTAGAGTGTTACTTGAATTCAGAGCCCAATGTACTTCCGTGTATATTAAGTAACAGATTTTCCTGGAATAAAAGGGAATCTGCATTAAATAGTGAAGAAAATATCTTTTGTGCTGTATGGATGGGGTTAGGGTCAGAGACTGCAGAGATTTGCCATCAGCTGACTGAATGAGCCTGGAGGGTTGTTCAGATCATTCATATTCCTAAACCTAGAAATTAAGGACCTTTGAATTTGATTTGAATGACTTTAAACCCAAACAACTATGAAGCCCTTTCCTGTGACATTTCCTGTAGGACAATTGCTTCAGATGGGATTCAACATGCATATTAAGAAAGTTAAAATCAGAGCTGAGATTCAACCTTGAGAGTCAGACAATCCTATAAAAACTTGCACTCATCCCTCATACCCGTGTTGACAACACCATTTAGTTTTGTCTGCCAGAGAGGTAAACTGTGGGAATCATCCAGCCTTCTTCCAGCTGAGGCCAGTGGACAATGATGCATTTTCCTTTCTCATCCAAGCAGGATTTTTAATGCTGGAGACACTGGATGGACTGTGGTTCCTGTATGGAATCATAGAGTCATAAGAATGTTAAGAGGTTGGAATGGACCTGAGAGATCATCTAGTCCCAACCCCTGCCCTAAGCAGGGACACCTCCCACCACACCAGGTTGCTCAAGGCCCCATCCAAACTGGCTGTGAACACTGCCAGGGTTGAGACAGCCACAGCCTGCCTGGGCAACCTGTGCCAGTGTCTCACCACCCTTACAGGAAAAAACTACCTAATATCTCATCTGAATTTCCCTCTTTCAATTTATCCCCATTACTCCTTGTCCTGTCACTGCAGTTCCTAACCAAGAGTCCCTCTCCAGCTTCCCTGGAGCCCCTTCAGATCCTGGAAGGTTGCTGTGAGGTCTCCACAGAACCTTCTCCAGGCGGAACAGCCCCAACTTTCTCAGCCTGTCCTTATAGGCAAGGTGCTCCAGTCCTCTTCTCAGCTTTGTGGTCTCCTCTGGACTTGCTCCAACAGTTCCTTGTCCTTCTTCTGTTGGGGACAGCAGAACTATGTGCAGTACTCCAGGTGGTGTCTCACAAGAGCAGAGTAGAAGGGGAGAATCACCTCCTTTGACCTGCTGCCACACTGATTTGGATGCAGCCCAAGGTTCCAACATGTATCTGTATCAAACATGACACCTTCCTGGAGCTCACCTGAGAGTAACATATATTTTCACATCCTGAAAATAGCTTATTATACTGAGGGGAAATACTGGCAGGGTTGAATAAACCATGAGTGCTATGATGTTACTGTTGTCACTCTTAATATGTTCCTTAAATAAATAAATTAGTCTATTCTGAGTTTAGAGGAATTCCCATGACTTTCATTTCCTTGGGATGGGCCACTTTGTTACTAAGGCTCTGGCCTGAACCCCAAAAATGCCACAGATGCATCACTGAGTCTCTTATTTTAACTGGTTATTTGGGTCCCCAAAGTAGCTGTGGCAACTATTTCTCTCCCATTGCCTGAATAAAGTACCACAGGATTCGGTAATGGATTTTCCAGATCATTGATTCCTTGACCTGAGGTTTCACAGTGGCTCTGATGCAGCAGGTTTAGACTGTTTTACAGCCTTTTTTTTTTTGTAATAAATTGGATTCAACTCATTTAAATTTAAACTGGAATCTAGTCTGAACTACTGTAGGGCTTGGACCAGAGAGAGATTTACTATAGAAAGCACCATAGAAACCTCCCCCAGCCCAGGATGAGCTTCCCTCTGAAGAAGTCCATCTCTCCAAGAACTCTAGAGGGAGCCTGGATGACTGTTTTGGAGTAGGTATGAGATTCCTAGACAGATAAATGAGGTATTTCAAACCCTGACATCTCTGTTTTCTCTCTGGCAGTTGGTATTACATTTCACTACCTCAGCAAGATGCAACATTCAGCCTTGGAAGCTTTGCAGTTCCACTTGTGTTTTATATAGGCTTGAGTGAGAGCTTGATACAGAAGTAAAAATCCCTAAGTGGAACCCAGGGATGGTTGAGACCCTCATTGATGGATTGAGGCAAGAACTGGTAAAGAAAATGTGAAAATTCCTGAGAGCATTCATGAATGAAAGAAAAATATAGTCATAGACTCATAGAAGTGTTTGGGTTGAAGAGATCTTAAAGACCATCCAGTTCCAGCCCCTGCCATGGACAGCGACACCTTCCACTAGCCTAGATTGTTCCAAGCCTCAACCAACCTGGCCTGGAACACTTCCAGGGATGGGACAGCTAAAGCTTCTCTGGGCAACCTGTGCCAGTGCCTCACCACCCTCACAGGGAAGAATTCCTTCCTAATATCCTGTCTATCCCTGCCCTCTGGCAGTGGGAAGCCAGTCCTCCTTATCCTGTCCCTCCAGGCCCTTGTCCCAAGTCCCTCTACAACACCCTTGGAGCCCCTTGAGGCACTGGAAGGGGCTCTGAGGTCTCCCTGGAGCCTTCTCTTCTCCAGGCTGAACACTCCCAGCTCTCCCAGCCTGGCTCCATAGCAGAGGCTCTCCAGAGTCATGAGATGGTTTGGGTTGGAAGGGACCTTAAAGCCTATCTCATTCCACCCTATGCCATGGCAGGGACAGCTTCCACTAGCTCAAGTTGCTCCAAGCCCCATCCAACCTGGCCTGGTACACTTCCAGGGATGAGGCAGTCACAGCTTCTCTGGCTAACCTGTGCCGGTGCCTCACCACCCTCACAGGGAAGGAAGTAAAGTGTGGGTATGAGTCATCTTTAGTTCTAACTTTCCTCATCAACAAAACTAAGTCCATCATGGTAATTAATCACATGAACTCATTTAATCTTATACCGTGTGTATTTTGTCCCTGTCTCTCTGCTCCTCAGGTCTCTCAGGCTCTGCCCCAGGAACTTTTGAACCTATTGCTCAATTTGAAATAGATTGATTAGAGGGATGAAAGTCATGTAAATATTAAGTTAGTGTAAATTCTGTGAAACAAAATTGGTGAATGGGGAGGAAAAAATTCCAGAAAAGAACCACCCCTGTGAGGGAGGTTGAAACAAGGAATCAGTCAACAAAGAAACTATATGGTGAAGATGCAGGAAACAAAATTTGTAAGTTCTGCTGTTTTCAGA
>NW_008688631.1:11846-22038 GCF_000695815.1 Acanthisitta chloris | reverse complement strand
TCCCTTCATCTATCCCAAAGTTAAATAAAATGCGTTTATTTTGAAGGATGATCAGCTGTAATCATGGCCCTGAATTATGCTCTGCTGAATATGGCTGGACAAACCCCAATTTAGAACCAGCTTATAAAAGAAAACTAGAGAACCCCCAAATCACGATCCTACAGTGAAGTTGCTTGAACCTGGTTTTAGGGTTTATTTTAGAACATGTTATCAGACAACTCATGAGGAAACTTGACTAGGAAAGATTTCCCTGACAAGGAGATTGTTATAGGAGGGAAGGGGAAAGGGGAAAGTTAAAAGGAGATGAAGAAGGAGAAGGAGAAGAAGAAAGAGGAAGAGGAGGAAGAGAAGGAAGAGGAGAAAGACAAGAAGAAGGAACACAAGGGGAGGGCAGGGGAAGAAAAAGCTTTCAAGACTCTTTCCAGTCTTCTAGATGCTGATCAGAATACTTTTATTGCTTTTGTGAAATGAACATAGACAAAAACAGTGAAAGTTAAAAGGAGATGAAGAAGGAGAAGGAGAAGAAGAAAGAGGAAGAGGAGGAAGAGAAGGAAGAGGAGAAAGACAAGAAGAAGGAACACAAGGGGAGGGCAGGGGAAGAAAAAGCTTTCAAGACTCTTTCCAGTCTTCTAGATGCTGATCAGAATACTTTTATTGCTTTTGTGAAATGAACATAGACAAAAACAGTGGAGGAAGGGAAGGAAGGAAGGAAGGAAGGAAGGAAGGAAGGAAGGACATGATATGACCAGGTTTGCTGTTGATACTCTGGTCTTCACTCTGGTAAAGTCACAAAGGGTGGAGAAAGCTCTCCCAAAGCTAAGAAGAATGTCCCAACAGCACCTTGATCAGAACAATGTGTTTTGCTGCACACTTCAGTTATGCTGGGATTTATGGCTCCTTCTCCATGAATTTAGCTTCTTAGCAGATGAGTCAGGAAAATAAAAGAAGTCCTGCTCACAGATGGTGAACAGAGTCATGGAGAATTTCAGTGATTGGATGGGGTTATAAAGCTGACAGTTATAGAACTGGGAATTGATCCCAAAGTTTTTGAATCCTTGCCTGATGGCTTAGAATAAGGTTGTCAATGAATTTTATCCCTGTGCAAGTAGAGTGTCAAGTTTAAATCAGTTCTCTGGATTTCTTTTTCCCCACATCAAAGAGCTTTTAGCAGCTCCAGATGTTTGTTTCACCTAGTTCAGTCATTCATCTTCAGGTGGGACCATCAAGCTTGGACTGAGGCTTCTCAGTGATGCAGAGAAGTGTTTAAATGATGTTCTACACTCAAAAGGAACCTGAAAGTGCCTTGGAGTGACTTCTTGACACAATATAATCTATTTTAATATCTCATTCACTATATGGGCATGGTTGGACACCCAAATTGCCCATTAATTCTGAACTCTTACTTCCCTTCAATTAATGTTTTGGCCAAGCCATCACCATTGTGTCTTGAATAAGGAGGAGAAGTTGATCCAGAATTAAAATGATGACATTTTGGGGGTTAGTTTTAAGCCAAGAGGGTTCTTGAACCAACCTATGTGGTGGTCACAGGAATACCTGTGGAATTATGTATTAAAATATGCCATGGGAGGTCAGGAGTGAGCAGGCAGATGGGCAGATGAAGGGTGAGACCACGGAGATGGTGGTGAAATTTATGCTTCCATAGGATAGAAAGCAATGGCCAATGAATATCCATGCCTGGGCCCATAGTCTAAGTGCTCTGCAACCTGCATAGGAGGTTAAGGCTTGTGTTGCACCCAAAAGTGCAAATATTTGTATGATTTTCAGTGGAAAAGTTTAACCAAAGAGCAAACTTCTCTCTGTAGTCACCAGAGTTGTGCTCCAGGGGTGTGTGTTGAACAGGCTGCTCCCATCTGCCTCTCCATGGGTAAAGGTCGCAAGAAATATGAGAAAATGCCAAAAATTCAACCATGATTGAGACAGAGACCAGAGGTAGAAAAGATGGTATATATCTGGTAGATATTTGACAGGACAAGAAGACACAGCTTCAAGCTGTGTCAGTGGAGGTTCAGGTTGGACATCAGGGACAAGTTTTTCATGGAAATGGTTGTCAGGCATTGGAAGGGGCTGTCCAGGGAGGTGGTGCAGTCACCATCCCTGGAGGTGTTCAAGGAATGACTGAAGGTGGCACTTAGTGCTCAGCTCTAGATGACAAGGTGGTGATCAGTCACATGTTGGACTTGATCTTGGAGATCCAACCTTAGTGATTCTGTGATTCTATAAACTGCAGAGCTGGTTTAGAGCTTCAAACATGATTCTCCTTAGATGTTTCCTTTGTTCATCTCTGCAATCAACAGAGATGTAGACATAGAATCATAGAGTCATCGAGGTTGGAAGAGACCTCTAAGATCATCATGTCCAACATGAACCCAGCTGAGAAGTTAGCACATGACTTTATCACAGTAACCCTTGCCCCTTCTCACCCCACTCCACTATCACCTGCAACTCCTGTGTAATGACAGGAGTTAAGGAGACCAAACACTGAAAGCTGATAAAAAGAAGAGCTGCTTTTCCACCTACTTTTGGTTCATGGAGTTCAAAGCCAGGAGAGTTCTCAGTCAAGCATGTCTTGGCCTTGGATTTCATGGAACCTTCATTGGTGAGGTCATTTGAAAATATATTATAGAATCATAGAATCCCAAAATGGTTTGAGTTGGAAGGATCCCTAAAAATCACCTCATTCCACCCCCCTGCCATGGGCAGGGACACCTTCCACTGGACCAGTCGGTTTGCATTAAGAACAAAATGGAATCTGGAGTGAAATGACACATGTTTTAGGGAGAGAAATAATTTTTCCTGCCTCTGTACTTAATCAACTGCTCTAGACAATAAAGGGGTTGGATTTTCTGAAGGTGCCCAAATGACAGAGGTGCCCAAATTCAAGGACTTGCACTTTCTCTGTGGTAAATGCTGTGGGAGGCTACTTGAACCATTAGCTATATGGCCAGTTTACCTTAAAGTGGTAAAATCATACAGTATCTGGATGGAGAGTTGGTGGTGTCCCTGATCTTTGCCTGTTCCAAATGCAGACCAATAAAAACTACCATGGCCTGTGCTAAAATTAAGCTGATTTGCATCATCTGTCGTCCTGGGCGGTGTGAGAGAACATGCCTAAGTAATTGTTACCATCAGTAGCCCTACCAGGAGATGCACCAGAACTTGTCAGTCTGTGGTAATTTGTGAGTCTGTGAGTTCTCAGCAACATCGAGTGCCTGAAGCATCAGTTAGGTGAGTCATGTACCCTGAAGGCTTTGGGGTGACCTAATTGCAGCCTTCCAGTACCTGAAGGAAGCCTACAAGAAAGATGGAGAGGGAATTTTTACAAGAGCATGGAGTGACAGGACAAAACTTGCCATATGATTCCCATAACAGAGGCAGAGGTGATTCTTAGAGAATGCAGGAGTCATAGAATCATAGAACGGTTTTCACAGGAAAGGACCTGAAAGATCATCTCAATCCAACCCCCTACCATGGGCAGGGACACTTTCCAATAGCCCAGGCTGCTCCAAGCCCCATCCAACCTGTCCTGGAACACTCCCAGGGATGGGGCAGCCACAGCTTCTCTGGGCAACCTGTGCCAGTATCTCACCACCCTCACAGGAAAGAATTTCTTCCTAATATCTTATCTAAACCTACTCTCTGTCAGTGTAGAGCCATTCCCTCTTGTCCTGGCACTCCAGGCCCTTATAAACAGTCTCTCTCCATCTTTCTTGTCTGTTTCCTTCAGGTCCTGGAAGGCCACAATTAAGTCACCCTGGAGCCATCTCTTCTCCACATTGAAGTACCCCAGTTCTCCCAGCCTTTTCTCATAGCAGAGGTGCTCCATCCCTCTAACCACCTTGGTGCCTCCTCTGGACTCACTCCAAGAGATCCATGTCCTTCCTGTGCTGAGGAGCCCAGAACTGGAAGCAGAATTCCAGGTGGGATTTCACCAGAGCAGAGCAGGACAGCAGCTGCTGTCCACACTGTGGGGATGAACCCAAGACACAATTGGATTTCTGGGCTTCCAATGCACATTGCTGGGTCATGTCCAGCCTCTCACCCACCAAGATGTGTCAGGGTGGCAAATATTTTACCAGTCTCAGATATCAAGGCACAATTCCTCATTTCTGGGGGGGGACTTGTTTTGTTTAATGTAAAATTCAAGCCATTATAGAAAATTATCTCAGATGCTTTGACCCAAATCACAGAGGTCTACTGTTGGAGCTGAACTGTGATCTGTGAATTGCAATGAGCTATTCCTCTGCTAACAGATCTGCCTTGCACAACATCCAGCACATTGTGGGCTCCTAAGGAATGCACTCTGACCGAGTGGGATAATAAAATGTCTGGCTATGGTTGAGAATGCTATCTAGCTCACTTGATCCTTTTAATTAACAGCCCAACAACCCCCAAACCATTGGAACTGTTGTAGCAGAACTTTTGGAAATTGACTGCAAAATGTGTGCCAAGAGGCAATAAATCCAAAAAGGCAAAGAAAAAAAATGTTTGTCTCATCATTTTAGCATCACAGAAGGGAAGCTTCTGCTGTCATGTTCACTTGTGAGTTTTAGTCCATCTGGAGGACTTCTGAGATTCTAAATCTTTTAAACAACTCCTCCTCCCATACATTAATTGCATTAATTATAGCTGATATTTAAAAATAATCTGTAGGAACACAGCATGAAGCAAAACAGTGGAAGTGGCCATGTAAGAAGGACTCTGACTCTGCTGAAATTTTCTGGATGCCTTGGATGAACTACTTTCTTTGCACTCACCACACACTCTGCAAAGCCTGTGCTTAATTAGCTTCATTAGGTGCCCTCCTGTCTATCCTCATGGCCTGTTGCACTTTGCTATGAGCAGTTTTGTCATTGGCTACCAAAATAACCCCCATGGCTTTAAAAACCAATTTATCATTGTTATTGTTGTTGTTACTCTTAGTCAGAGTTTTTCCAGTCTTATCAAAACCGAAACAGTTATTTTATGCTACTACAATGATCCTGACACAGTCAAACATATCTAATGGTTGCTAACTGCTATTTATAAAGCAATGACAATATTATATACAAACCTCCTACTATTTGCTCCTTTTCCCAGAACTATATTCTCCATTTCCTTGTACCATTGCAGCAAACCGTCAGCATGACAAAGTCTTTACTGGCAGGAGTGAAATGTTAACTGTGTGGGTTTCTTCCTCCCCACCAAGTCATGTTTCTGCTAAGGGATCTTTTTATAGATTTATTTCCAGAAGTACATTGCTAACACTTCATATTTTCTGATTGCCCTAAAAAATATTTACTGGATAAAAAATATTCACTGAAACATACAAAAACATGAAAAAAATATGAATTTAAGCAATATTCATTAGCACAGGTTGCCCAGGGAGGTTGTGGCTGCTCCATTGCTGGAAGTGTTCAAGACCTGGCTGGATGGGGCTTGGAGCAACCTGGTCTAGTGGAAGGTGTCCCTGCCCTGGGGTTGGAACAAGATGATCTCTAAGGTCAATTCCTACCCAAACCATTCCATCCTTCTATGATTTGTTCTTCCCTGTATGTGGAGCAGTTTCTTTTAGAATAAAGCCACACAGATGCACAAATCTAATCAAACTTTAGGTTAAAAACCACCTCAAAAATAGATGATTTACTAAACCAAAGCCCCAAGCACAGGGTAGGTAATGAACACCTGACAAGTGGGTAATTTTCCAGTTACATTTAGAACAAGTTAGACAAAGGTCATTTGAACCTAAAGCAAGTTGCAAGCACAGCAAAACAGCCTTAAATAATTTTGCAAGCACAGGTGAAATGAAGACAAAATTGTGTTCAGCCTCAGAACTCCAGATGAGGCCTTAGAAGTCCAGAGCAATGGCCTCTGTTGGTTTTGCCTCCAATTGAATGTTGCACATTCCTTCAGGATGAATTTTCCTGGGAATGGCATGGTGACAGGAGGCCCAGTAGTAGACTCATCTGCTCCAGCCAACAGGCTTTAGGCTGTTTTTATTCTAGTTTCCACATATATAAACTGAAGTCAGTGGACTGATCACAGTGCAGAGTAAGAAATCCAAGGAGATGCCAGCTAGAAAGTGCAAACAGCTACAGAACCAAGATGACAAGATGTTGCTGAGTTGTTGTCAGCAGTTTCAGGCCCGCTTCATCTTCTTTCCCATTACCTCCAGTGAGAGTTAAACATGTTCAGGACCCTGCAGGATTACTATAGTGTATTTTGCTTTGTTTTCCCTAGCAGGATGTGCTCAATACAATCTATTTCAGTCTCACCACCATGTCTTGTTTTTTCCCAGGATAATCAAGGATTTACTGCATCAACAACTTTTATTCTTCCTCTTGTAACCAGATGTGTATCCTCTGTTTTTCTATACTGTAGAAGTTGGACTTGAAATCTGGGGGAATCACAGACAAAGTTTTGCTGGCTAAGCTTAAAGGAATTGCTCTGTTTTTGCAAGGCAAGAATGAAAATTAATTCAACCATATGTGGAGTGCATTTTTTTAGGAATTAACCAGCAGAGAAGATGGAGAGAGATGGAAAAGGGAAAGGAGGAGATCCTGGGGCTGTCTGCACACTCACTGGAGAATGAACTGCACCCAGAAGTGCTAAACCTTCACTGAAAGGCAATGGGATCTCTTTTGCAACTAGAAAAGGAAAGTGAAAAGCTTTGAGAGAACTGGTACTCCAAATACTTAGAATCATAGACTATCCAGAGCTGGAAAGGACCCACAAGGTTCATTGAAGCCTAGTGTATTTGGAGCCTCACTAGTTTAATTTTTTTCTATGAGTATTTGGCTCATTGAAGGATCAAAACTTATACAGACTCCAACAAGGAGAATTATTCCTCCTGGGACAAGTAACAGCAGGTTTGGACTTGGTGGCTGGGGACAGGTGAGCTGCAACAGATGTGATCCTCAATGCACTCCAAAGATATTAAATTGCAAGGAGAGGAACAAGCTTTTCTTTAAACTGCTCAGAAAAAGAGAAAGAGAGTAAAGTTTAGAAACTGATGTTTAAAGGCAGCTACAAGGAGCAACACAGCATATCTCAGTTTGGTTTTGTCTTCTGGATATTGAGCAAACCCAAACTTTTCAGTCAGGCTAAAGGCTGGAGAGGGACTTGCGATAAGGGCCTTGAGTGACAGGACAAGGGGGATGACTTCCCGCTGCCAGAGGGAAGGGATAGATGGGATATTGGGAATGAATTGTTGGCTGTGAGGGTGGTGAGGTACTGGCACAGGTTGCCCATCGCTGAAGTGTTCCAGGCCAGGCTGAATGGGGCTTGGAGCAACCTGGGTTAGTGGAAGGTGCCCAGGCCCATGGCAGAGGGCTGGAACTTTAATCCTGAAGGTTCCTTCCAACTCAAACCATTCTGGGATTTTATAGCTTACCCTCTGGTCATTGCCATTATCTTCTTTCACCTATTTCTCCCTATTTCCCCTTCTACTCTGCTCTTGTGAGACCCCATCTGGAGCAGTGCACACAATTCTGGTGCCCTGAACATAAGAAGGGCATGGAACTGTTGGAGCAAGTCCAGAGGAGGCCACGAAGCTGATCAGAGGGCTGGAGCTTCTCACTTATGAAAACAGGCTGAGGAAGTTGTGTTTGTTCAGCCTGGAGAAGAGAAGGTTATGTGGAGACCTCATAACAACCTTTCAGGGTCTGAAGGGAGCTGGAGAAGGACTCTTTGATAGGAACTGTAGTGACAAAACAAGGGGCAATGGGTAAAAATTGAAGAAGGTGAAATCTAGATTAGAACTCAGGAGGAAGTTTTTTTCTGTGAGGATGGTGAGACACTGGCACAGGTTGCCCAGGGAGGCTGTGGCTGCCCCAACCCTGGCAGTGTTCCAGGGCAGGCTGGCTAAAGCCTTGAGCAACCTGGTGTGGTGGGAGGTGTCCCTGCCCAAGGCAGGGGGTTGGGACTAGCTGATCTCTAAAGTCCATTCCAACCCCTAAAATTCTATGATTCTATTATTCTCCCCATGTTCCTTGAACTGCATAACCTGAAACTCAACCTGACAATTCAGCTGAGGTGTGAGCTGCTTCCTCTGCCAAGACAGACCTCAGTGCTCTCTTGCCAGAAGTAAAAAGCCACAAAATCTGTACCAACTGAAGCTAGAATTGCAGCTGCTGTGTTGGATACATTTTTTTCCCTGACATGATCGAATCCACACTGAATTCATGGTCCTGCACAGTTTCTGGCATCTCTGGAAAAAAATTGTGCTCTAACCACAGTCACTGCATATGTTAAAACTTCTTGAATATCCATTTGCTGCAATATAAGGCTTATATATATCATGCAACATTGGCTTTGTCTTTTTATTTGCAGAAAATGGGAATAAAGAAGAATTGTAAACATTTGGTGACATTCAGGCTATTACAGGAACAAGTGAAATGAATGGAACTGGAATGAGGTAATGTGACTTCAAATGATCCTGGAGTAAAGGGATTGAAACACAAAATATTTCAGAAAGGAAAACCTTCTCAGCTGAAGATTTCCACAGCGGGAGCTACGAATCATGGTGGTTACAGGAGTCATATTTGAAAATGGTAGGGAGACAGAAGTTCAGTATAGAAGGAGGAGATATTGTCACCAGAGCAGGTCAAAACTTGCTATTTCCATTACAAGGCAAAATAAGAAACACCAACAGATCTGGTCCAGTTGGAACAAAGATTGTAGTTCTTTTCAGTAAATCAAGCACCTGAAAATGCTCTTTCACAGTAACTGGGAAAATTTGGTGTGTCTGGAATCAACACAAGGTTCACTTCAAAACTTGCTATGGATTGATGTGACGCTTAACTTTTATCTTGCTCACAGGAAGGTACAACAAATCCCACATTTATCTGCACTGCATAAAGAGATAAGTTGGGATTTTCCAGGTAAACACAATCAACTTTTACTGCTGCAGCTTTTCCAAGAATAGGTGTAGTTGTCACCTGATTTGAAGACAGCAATATGTGATCACACATCCCTGTACTCATCACATGATGCTGGGAAGTGCTCTCAGGATCCCTGTAAGCACCTCTGTAAATATTTGCTGAAATAGGAGTGTTTGCATAATCCAGCAATTGTGCAGGGAGGCCGGGAATGTGTTGAATCTCATATCCATGTGAATTAACTTCATGTTAACTTCTGTGCCAGAGTGTCCCTGTGTGTTGCTGTCCAGAGGGACCTTGACAGGCTGGAGAGGTGGCTGGCGCCAACCTTATGGAGTTCAGTGAAGCCAAGTGCAAGGTCCTACCCCTAGGTCAGGACAATCCCAGACACACCTGTAGGATGGGGGGAGAAGACATTGAGAGCAGCCCTGAGAAGCACTTGGGGGTGATGACAAACTTACCATGAGCTGCTGTGTGGGATTGGGGGTAGTGAGAGGGGAGTGGATTGGGGTGGTGGAAAGAGAAGGGATTGTGGTAGTGGAAAGCTGTTTAAAAATTAATAGAGTTTTTTTTCTTAATTAAACTATAAATGCTATTTTAATGGGAATCCAGTAAAGTGAAAAGCTAGTCAGGAATTCGTTTAGAAGCCTGAGAAGCAGCCACAGGATCACAAATCAGCCCATTCTCTGAAGAAATATGACATGTATCTCATATTTCCTGTGGGTGGTAGTTTCATAATGCATAAAGCTACCACCAGTTTTGCCCTTTCTCCAATTTCTCATTACTCACGTACATTTTTAAATGTCATAATTGTAAAATGTAAGAGTGAGAAGAGAATCTTTCAAGCAGAACATTCTGAGGAATAAGTTTGCCCCTTCTTGGCTCAGTTATTTGTACATGACTCCATCACTTACATGTTCTGGTGGAGGATTTGTAGTTTGGTGGTTTTTTTCTTATATCTTCATAAATTAGACATAGGTCATAGAATCATTTAGGTTGGAAAAGAACTCTTAGGTCATTGAGTCCAACCATTAACCAGCACTGCCAAGGTCACCACTAAATCATGCCCCCAAGTGTCACATCTGCAGGTTTTTTGGACACTTCCCACCACTGACAATAAAAAGCCTTGAACATGGTGCAACACCAAGATGCACAATGGTAATATATAAGATCCTAGAGGATTCCTGTCTATTTGAAAGATATTTTAAAGTACATCTGAAGGAAATATTTTGGGGGTAGAAGGAGTAAAACTATGTCTAATAAAGAATAGACTAAACTGCTCTTTAAGAAAGTGCTTGGGGCTTGTACCCAATATT